>NW_027273885.1:210000-305000 GCF_046630095.1 Trachinotus anak
AACAAGGCATCCAGACAGGTATGGAAAGCAAACGAAAGTAGACCTGTTGCTGTGGAAACAGTGCTCCATCACAAGCTGCTCTCTGTACCTGAGGACACCACAGCCTCTTCTTACTGTCCCACGTCTTCTTATGAGCGAGGCTAATGCTAATGCTAACACTCTGTGTTACTGACAACAATAGACTCTGAACCTACATACAGTCTCTAAACACACCCATATGCATGTGGGCTGGTTGTGAGGTAATTGTGAGGTCCACTGTACCTGTTTAAGGTGATGGTTTAGACCTGGTTTAATGGGTGGGGGGGTGGGACAGCAGTTGTGATGGTTGTGGTTTGGGTAAGGGGTTAGGAAATACATGATGTCAGTGATGGGCCCTCACAAAGATAGGTGTACAAGGATGTGTGTGTGTGTTTGCAGTCAGTGGCCAGCAGAGCTACCTGCTGCCCAGTGCTGATGGACTGGTGGAGAATTTAATGGGCAGCAGCTGCTTCTCAGTGCCTGAATGGAAGCAGCCTGTGGCTTCAGTCCAGTCTCTGCTGGCTCTCAGCCTCACGGCCCGCTGGGACTTCCTGTTGAGCCCCGGAGCTGCAGCCTCAGTGTTCAGGCTGGAAATGTCTAACAACTGTGTCTGAGAGAGAGACACAGGCTGACAACAGCAGAGCAACACCCACCTGAGCTCAGGTCAGGCAGGGTCGTCGCATCACTGTGGGAGAACTAGGACCAGGTCACATGGTTCTGTCCAGACAATATGACAGAATAACTGAACACACGCTTCACACACATCATCTTCAGCAGCAGCTCCTGGTTTCTACTGTGATTCTGAACACAGACTGAGCAGGTAAACAAATACCGCAGGTACCAGCAGCAGTGAGGACTCCAGAGTTCACCACAGCATCTCCACCACCTGCTGCTGTCTGATCCTCCGCTGTGAGAGTGTCTCTGAAGTGGAGGGAAACATACAATCTGAATGAATCAGACTTTTAATCTGATGGAGTGAACTCTGGATACACATCTGTCTCTGCTCTGACCACGACACAGCACAGCTGCTGCTCAGGTACACAACGGACCAATCAGGGATCATTTAGACAGCGTGACCTGTATCTTCTTCAGACTACAGGATGTCAGTAACAACTATTAAACCTGGACCCAGACATCGTCCTCTCTGGACCTGGACCATGACCTGTAAATTATTGAGATCATTTCAAATTTAACGCAGCGTTTCTAATCTGGTCATGATGCTACTCAGCCAATCACATAGGAGAGAGATCCCACTCATTTTCTAATTGATACAAATGAATTGTTTCACAAGGCATTGTGGGATTCCAGATGACAAGGGACTGACCAGTGATGTGAAAATACAGTTGCAGCTGTTCCTGTTCAGTCAGTGAGACCTCCTCCTGCTGTGTACCCGTCTGTGGATCAGGTCTCTGGTCTCTGTCCCAGTGCTTCAGGATCATCAACATCAACCCTGCAGGAAGTGCAGCTCAGTTACACGTGTGCTAATGAACAAGCTAGTCACCAGTTGGCGAGTGTTGACACGCCCACAGTGACAGATGATGGCGAGGAGAGATGTCGATGCTGTGTGATTTGTTTGAGGACACACAGCAGAGGAACTGCCTCACCACCACTGTCTTTAAACTGTGTGGGAGGAGAGGAGAGGAGAGGGGAGGAGGACCTCTGATGGTAATTGGAGGGAAAAAGGACAGGAGTGATTCTATAGGAGGGGCAGGATTACCTCAGTGTCATCAGCTGTGAAGAAGAGAAGAGCTGACGGCTCATGATGATGAAGGTGTAACTATTGTGTAGCCGTTGTGTTACCTTTATGTTTGTGTATAGTTCTTTTCTAATGTGTTTACACAGACAGAAGCTGAAAGACAAAGTGAGTGTTCAGGTGTGTGTGTGTGTGTGTGCACCCCCTGACCTGAAGCCCATTTAACCATCTGCAGCCGTCTTTAATTCTCACTGTTATTCATCATTATTAAAGCCCACTGTTCCAGTCTTATTATTATTATTGTCCTCTGCTGCTGGGGGTGTTTAATATCGAAGAAGTCTAATTATTCTGTGGCTGCACATTCAGCAATTACAACACAATGTTCTCCACACACCCCCTCAACCAATTACCTTTTATTATGGAGCTGGAGCTCTGGCTATTTTTTTAAAATGAGAAACACACTCAGTGGACCGACATGGCCTCCAGCATGTGTGGTCTGTGTGTGTATGTGTGTGTGTGTGTGTATTTGTGTGTTAGCAGTGGAGGTGGTGGGGTCCAGTGGCTCCCTCTAATAGCAAAACTGTGTTTCCATTTGATTGATTTGGTAGATTTCTCATAGCTACAACACACACACACACAGCAGTCAGTGATTGGATAAAATCAGTTACATTGAAAATGTTTTAGAAATTTAGAAATTGAATTTTCATTTCATCCATTTTGTCCTTTTCAGTTTTAGCTCCTGTGGTTTGTTGATGATAAACTATGAACTCAGCAGAGTCACACTCAAGACCTTAAAGACAAAATGTCCCCATTGTAAACTGCAATTATTATATGCACACAATCTATTTGAATTCATTTTTCAATCAATACCAAATCAATACCAAAGCAATGCCATAGATATCTATAACAACAACAGTTTCATATTTTGAAACCTGAGGGTGGACACACAGTCATAACCCTACAGCCACTGACGAACACACTGACCTCACTGCTATTTATCCAGACTCATATACACCATTACTACTGTAATAATACTGCAATACTACTGTAGTAATACTGTAATAATACTGTATATAATACTGTAATGATACTGTATATAAAATTGTAATAATACTGTAATGCTATTGTAGTAATACTGTAAAAATACTGTAATAATACTGTATATAATACTGTAATAATACTGTAATACTATTGTAGTAATACTGTAAAAAATACTGTAATAATACTGTATATAATACTGTAATAATACTGTAATACTATTGTAATACTACTGTAATAATACTGTCATACTACTGTATATAATACTGTTTTTCTTCATGTTGTGTACAGTTTGTCTTGCACTGGTTGTGTGTTCTTTTTTGTGTATTTGTGTGTTTTTTCATGTCTACTCTATGTGCCCTTTAAGTTGTCTCCTGGGGACAAAGAAACATGTTTATTAGTTCAAACTCATTGTAGGTGATGGTGAAACACTCCATCACCCTGTCATTTCCAACCACCCGAACTGCCTGTTTGAAGAAGGACGGATACAGATAGTGTGTGACAGAGGCAGCAGGAGGAGGCTCCACCAGAGTTGGTATATAACTGCATATATACGCACTCATGGGCCACTTTATTAGGTACACCTTCAGAACTGCCTTAATTCTTTGTGGCATAGATTAAAAAAGGTGCTGGAAACATTCCTCAGAGATTTTGGTCCATATTGATGTGATGACATCACACTGTTGCTGCAGATCTGTCAGTTGCACATCTATGATGCAAATCTCCTGATCCACCACATCCCAAAGGTTCTCTGTTGGACTGAGATCTGGTGACTGTGGAGCCATTTGAGTACAGTGAACTCATTGTCATGTTCAAGAAACCAGTTTGAGATGATCTGAGCTTTGTGACATGGTGCGTTATCCTGCTGGAAGCATCCATCAGTAGATGGTTCACTGTGGTCATGAAGGGATGGACATGGTCAGCAACAATACTCAGTTAGGCTGTGGGGTTTAAACGATGCTCAGTTGGTACTAAGGGCCCAAAGTGTGCCAAGAAAATACCCCCCCCACCATTGCACCACCAGCAGCCGGAACCGTTGATACAAGGCAGGATGGAGCCATGCTTTCATGTTGTTGACCTCTGACCCTACCATCCAAATGCTGCAGCAGAAATTGAGGCTCATCACACCAGGCAACATGTTTCCAGTCTTCTATCATCCAGTTGAGTCTGTGTGAACTGTAGCCTCAGGTTCCTTTCTTAGCTGACAGGAGCGGCCCCCGGTGTGGTCTTCTGCTGCTGGAGCCCATCTGCTTCAAGGTTCCACGTGTTGCGGGTTCAGAGATGCTCTTCTGCATCTCTACAGTGATTGATTAGACATTTGTGTTAATGAGCAGTTGAACAGGTGTACTTAATAAAGTGGCCGGTGAGTGTGTGTGTGTATATATATATATATATATATATATATATATGTATATACAGTATGTGTTATGGTCAGACGTCAGCTCAGAGGATCAGTGTTAAATCTGAAGGTTGTGTTTCTGAGTGTAACGACACACCAGTCATGAATATATCTATAACCTTCTATATTAACAGCTGATTAGCATCTCCTCTGGTGTTAGCTCACAGATTAACTGCAGCTACACTGAGGGGCTACTCTTCCTGTTTCTACCTGTTACAGTCTAGTGAAGGTGCCTCAGGTTCGTCAGCAGGTTCATCAGGGTTTATTAACATTCACGCTATGTCTCACACGTGGAAATGAGTATGTTACCACGGAGACACAGATCATCAAATACTGACTCTGCAGCAGTCAGCTGAGCTGTGAGGCGATCACAGGGATTAGAAGAGTCACACAAACTACACAACAGAGACACACAAGCACCAACTGGTGACTGTCACTTTAATTGTTAGAAATACTGATACTGGTTCAATCAACTTAAACTGGCTGACAAAATATGTGTGTGTGTATGTGTGTGTGTGTGTGTGTGTGTGTGTGTGTGTCTTTCTGTCTGAATGGTGTTTCTAATGTGTCATGATATATAATTATGATTTTAATGAGACTCTCTTTAAGTTTAAGTTGCTGTAATTGTGATTTTATCCTCCACTCACCTTAATTATCGTTAGTTTGTTGATGTTATAAACCTGTTGTCATTTAATCAAAAGTAACATTTCAACACTAATGATTTCACCTGATTTATTTTCATTACTTTATTTATTAACTAAAATTCTTAAATTTGTGGGAAATAATTTATGAGACTGATCCGAACATGAGGCTTCGCACCAGTGATGTATGAAGATGGATGACATCACAGCCAACATCTCCACCGCCCCCTGGTGGCTAGCTGTAGTGTAGGTCATAAACCCTGCCCCCTCCATGTTAGTGGATGGGACAAACTAACAAATGAAAATAAATGATCACACTGATGAGTTTGGTTTTCATTAGTTATCTGATAATTGACAGCTGTGATTGACTCTTGATTGGGTCTAACAGGTGTATGGGCGGGACCTTGTCTCCATCTAACTTTGCCTGATTCCACCTGTCTCCTCCTGACTCCACCTGTCTCCATCTAACTCTGCCTGTCTCCATCTGACTCCTCCTGACTACACCTGTCTCCATCTGGCTCCACCTGTCTCCACCTGTCTCCACCTGTCTCCACCTACTCTGCCTCTGACATACATCTGCATCAGTGTGGTGTGTTTACAGCCTCTCTCTCTCTGGCCACTTTCCCCCAACATTAAACATAATGACGTTTCCCAGTCCCACCAGTGACCTTTACTGTGTGGGGAATGACAAACCAATTAAAGAGCAATCAGCCTCGTCCATTAAAGGCACAGAGCACTCAGTGTTTGTTGAGCTGAGTCTGTAATGAAGAGAATCCCTGCTGATCTCAGACCGACTTCATCAGACTGAACTCACCTCAGACTGAAATCAGAGAAAACAGGAACAGTGCACGAGGACTCTTCTTCCTCTCGGTCCAAACATCATCATCATCATCGTCATCGTGACATCATCAACTGATGGTAACAATAGATAAACATTCAGTTTGTTTTTTTCTTTAAAACAAAAAATGTTTAAAAAGATCACATCTCTCTCTCTCTCTCTCTCTGTGAGTGTGTGTGTTTGTGTGTTTGTGTGTGTGTGTGTGTGTTGCTCCTACCTGCACACCTGCTTCTGATGAGTTGATCATGTCAACCAGTGTTTAAACCCTGAGTTCATGTTGCTTCTCTTTGCTAAAAGAAAAGGTTTCTAATAAAGCTGGAGCAGCTAGGTTATGGAAGAAGAGGTTTTGTTAGTGTGGCCACATATATAAAATCAAATAGTGACGATGTCTTAATTAAACCGAGCTTTCATGTGAACAACTGGAGACACTGATCAGATTGTTTCATGTATCACGCAGAAGATGATCAGTGATTAAAGGGTTAACTGAGACTGTTACATAACTGACCAATCATCTGTCGTCTCCTCCATAGAGAGCTGCTCTGTGCTGATGAGCACCATTAAGGCCTTGTTCAAACTGCCAGCCAAAATCCGATTTTTAGCCCATCCAGATTGGAACTGGATGGCTCTTTTGAAGTCTGAACAGTCACAAATCACATGAAATCTGATTTTTGGAAACCAGATCGAAACCATCTTCGGGAGGTAGTTTCAGATCGCATTTGGACAGATGCATCTCAGTCTGAACAGCTCCAAACACTCAGATCGGTTTTGACTGTCCGTGACGTCACTCTACGCGACGCCAGACCCAGCTCTTCGGGTGGCGCCACACCATGGATGTATACATCCATGCACCACACTCGTCGCTGCACAGAAACTCCGGCAGTGAGCGCAGCACGAAGCATTGTTGTGTATAATCCCACCAGCCTCCTGTGGTGTTGCAAATGTCTAGGGCAGGGGTGCCCAATACGTCGATCGCGATCTACTGGTCGATCACAAGAGGAGTGCAGGTAGATCGCACAGAACTCCCAATGAAGTTGAGGAAAAAATATAGATCGCACGGCATTAAAAGAAGTAGATTCTACTTCTTTTGATGCCACGATCGACGTATTGGGCACTCCTGGTCTAGTGTGTCTGAGACGTTCTGCACCTCTACTGGACAGTGATAAGGCCACTATACTGAGGTGACCTGCCTCCATCATGTTTGTTGTTGTTGTTGTTGTCGGTGTCGCAATTATATGGCATATATCAGACGCTCCGTTACTACAGCAACTTGTCTGATCAGTCAATAATGTGGCACAGTCTGAAGAGAGCCATATCCGATTTGGACACTTGCTAAAAACTGTGTGGACAGTCAGCCCTAAAAATCGGATTTGAGTAGGAACCTGATTTGAATCAGATTCGCCTGCAGTCTGAACGCAGCCTAAGACTGGATGATGTGTCTTCACACCAATCAGCACAGGACACAATATGAACATACAGTACACTGTTATATTAACAACTGTGAATAATGATAAATGAAAATCTAATTCATAACATGAGAATTTAAAATAATCTGCTGTTACAACACCATCCAGCAGCTCCATGAACTCACAGGTCTATGTTGCTCTGTCTATTTTAAATTCCTCCACCTGTAATAAAACGAACACGACAGGTAGGGAAGCATCAGTCTGGCAGGGGAGGGGTTTTAAAACCTGACAGACAGGTACATATTGACAGGTAGAGACAACACAAGCCGACAGGTACAAAGATGTCTTGTGTCCATGTGGTCCTGTTCTGGCCCTGGTTCACATCAGTGATCAGTTTACATAAAGACGAGATATCTGTGGATCATGAACTGATGCCCATCCAGGTGTGTCCCTGTGTGTCCAGGTGTGTCCACTACAAAAAAACTTCCTGTCTCACCTGTGGTGGCATCTCTTTTTCCAGGTAGCTGTGGGTTAATTTGTCCAGGTTGTGAGATGTGAGTACAGGTAAATCTCTTCATCCTGGATCAGTCCAAATGTTTCAGGTCTCAGAGTTTGAGATCATTCTCTGGATATCATTCATGTTTCTCTCTGTTCAACATCTACATCTAAAATATGAAATAATAATTCATAATGAACACATGATGTTGTATCTGTGGTGTTACAGCTCAGGGTTGATACCTGCTGTAATGACTCAGATGTTTGTTGTTGGTACAGACCATAATGGAGGAAAAAGAAAAGCCTCTGTCTGCGCTCTGAACGACCTCCTCTCTAGAAGGCCGTTTATGCTAATGTTGTCATTATTGGGGGGGGGTCCCAATGATGGACACATCACTGCTGCTCCCACAGGAAGCACAAGAGAAGAAGGGAAAGCTGGAAGGACACAGGGGATGAGATTTATGGACACTGTTTGGAAATGTAAGCCAATCAGAATGATGAAAAGACAGCTATGCTCTGCCCCCAGGCCATCACAACCTGAAGAACTGTACTTGTACCCAAACTAAAAAGAATCAAATGCGAACAGAGGGGGGCTGGACTAGTGCTCTGGTGGGTTCTGGGTGGACCCCCTGTTGGGGCCCCTTCTATTACTGACTGTGTTTCCTGTTCTGAGTAAAATTATTATAATACAGCAACACTGAAAATGTGAAAATGAGCAAAGGGAAAAGTGTGATGATATAGTTTATAAAGCGACAAAGTCCACGTCAACAAAACACAGGATGACACAGGAGATTTTTTGTCTCTAAACTTCTCACATGGTTTAATTTCAATAAATGTTCAATAATCAAAGCTCAGAGAAAAACAGGTTTGTGGATCAGAACTTTGTCATCAGCTGAGGAGCTTCACTGACTCTGACTGTTTGAGCAGTGTAGTGTTTATACCTGAGCTGATGCAGGGACAGTGGATCAGTTTGGAGAAATGTGTCAGGCTCCAGCTGATTACAGAGCACATAGATGTGAGATTACAGGAGAGAGCACAGTCACTGATCATCTGTGTTAAAGTGTCGTTTTAACAGAGACGTAAATAGGAGGGTGAAGGTGACTAAGGGAGACACAGTGTCTGGAGTCAGGAGACAAAGGACACACATAAAAACACACAAAAAAACGAGCTGATATCACACAGATGAATGACTTCCTGTAGCACTGAGTTAAACACCATAATCAGCTGCTGGAGAATAATGAATTCAATCTTCTGCAGAAACTGATGATTACTGATGATCAGATCCAACAGGACACACTGATGCCGAGGTCAGGGGTTAAAAACACACTGTGCAGTTTCCTGTACACTCTTAGTAGAGCTTCAGAAAAAAGCCACAGAGAGGAGATATAAAACTACACTGAGATGGTTTTTGATTCTTAAACCAAAAATAAATCTTCTGATGGAGATCAACACTTAAGATAAAACACCGGAGAAGTTAAGATCTGGAGCTTTAACTCTCCTGGAGCTGCAGGTGATGAATGTCTGAGTACATTATAAAGAGACTTGTGGACCTGCTCTGTGTGGAAACTGCCCAGACACGACCTCAGTGTATAAATAAAACAGAAACAGTAAAAGCCTCATTTCATTCTGAAGAATTTCAAAATAAAACTGAAACACATAACTCCGGAGACCGTGATGTGTAATGTGTGTGTCTTCTCTACCTGTGTGTTGTGTATTTGTGTTTGAATATTTTCACTTGTGATGCTGTTGTTGTTGTTGTTGTAGCAGTAGTAGAAGTAGTAGAAGCAGTAGTAGTAGAAGTAGTAGTAGTAGTAGTAGTAATTGTTGTTGTTGTTGTGTTGTGTTGTATTTGTTATTTGCATTCTGGCTGCAATCCTGTATTTTATTCTGCTGTTCATTAACATGAACTGTCATCAAATAAACACGTATGTGGAGGTCACTGTGCTCCCAGCACCACAATAAGAGTCTCAGTCTGGATGTTGTGTAGATGTTGTGTGGATGTTATGTAGATGTTGTGTGGATGTTGTGTAGACTCGGCACTTCCTGTTGTTGTGCCCTGGAGACAAAACTCAGATCTGCAAACTAAGTGTTTGTTGTCAGAGGATGTTTGACTCATTACACTTGTTGTGTGTTTTTGTAATTAAGGACCCACAAAGCAGAACAGAGGTAAAGGTGAAATAAGTTCTGTGTCGCAGTAACAGAGGAAGTTGTGCTAGAGGCAATGATGTGTCCAGAAGCAGAGAGGTCAGGTAGAGAGCCACAGGTGACTGGAGTGAGGTGAGTGCGGAGGTCACATGACTCCACAGACGGATGAGCACAGAAAAGGACAAGAGGCAGAGCTGATACTGAACCTGAGGGTCGGTTATCAAAAATCCACAAGAGCAAAACTAGAATCAAAAACCAGGTTGTAATAACATCACTGAGTGATGCAGCAAACTGTCCAATCGGTCCTGTTACACTGCAGCAGGAGGTGGGGTTAACATCAAGATGAGGATCAGGTGTGGAGGAGACAGGTGGGAACAGGACACTCAGGAGGCCACACCCAGCTGCACACACACACACACACAGAATGGACAGGGGACAAACACATGAGGGACCACAGCAGAGAAAACAGGACCAGCGGGACCAGCAGGACCTGGTCCAAACAGGCTGAGGATGTTTCTGTCTCAGGACACATGAGACGACATTAAATCAGCTTCACTGAGCCAAACCAGTTTGCTGGTCACAGGTTCTGCTGGTTTGGTGTGGTTTTCCTGCAGAACACTGAAGTGAAGCCTGGTCTGTGCGACTCTGTTGTCATCACTCTGTCTAATCGGAGCATTCTCTGAAGTAACCTGTTTAACATCCACACGAGATGACAACCACAGCGTTTATATCACAGCTATTTCCGCTTTGTCAGAAGTGATTATCATCCAGCTGCTCTCTGCGTCTACGATATCGTCAAAACATCTTTTTCTGTATTTTGCCAGCAGTGTGTTTTTCCTCTGGATGCAGGATGTGGAGGAACAGGACGTTAATGTGGACTGACTGGAGTGGGTCAGGTAAAGACAGTTTTCTGTACTTGAGGCTAATTAGACCTCAGGAAAAATGGTGTTTTGCAAAACACCAGATTTCTCATTTAATGAAGTCTGAAGGTTCAGAGGAAGAAGATCATCAGTGAAAAGAGAGAGACACTTGTCTCCTCTTCAGTTGCTGACACATGTTAGTGAATGAACCTGAGGATGAAAGTCAGTCTGATTAAACACAACTCGCTTCAGTTGTACATTAATATGCGTCACTGCTGAACTGTGGTGAACTCGCTCATTTAAACAACAATATAACAGAGTCCAAGAAACAGGTTGTAAATAAAGATGGACGCAGCCTTTGCGACATCACCACAGGTTTCTGAAGCTGCTCCACCGTCGCCATCTTGGCAGTGCCTGACTCCGCCGCTAACTCCCAGCTAATCCAAAATAGAACAAAGAGTTGGGGCATGGGTGGAGCTGAGACTCTGGTGCATTCTGGTTTGTTGGAAGCATTAGCATTATTAGCGCAGCTGTGTGTCTTGCTTGGAGGCTAACCGAAGTCTAATTCATTTGCTGGCTAGTTAGTTATTGAGCTAAGCTAGCAAGCCAGGTATGGTGAGAGCAGACCCTGATACCTGCTAATTAATCTTCAGTTGAGGAAATTCTGACAGTGACTTTCCCCTGAACGCTGCTAACTGCAATGTGTCTTCTCACCTGTGGGTGGAGCCTGTGTGTTTATAAATGTGTGGAGGACCAATGGTTTAACAGGAGGAACTTACATACATTAACGTGCAGATATGTTCAGACCAGGCACTGAAACAAAGACCAGAAAAACTTACAATGCACATAGAGGGGGTGTGGCTTCGTTGTCATGACTACACTATATCTTTCTATAGAAAACAGCTGTTTGCTGCTCTGTTGTTATTTAAAATCACAGATACATGTCTCTGCTGATGAAATTAACTTCAAAGGTGTTCAGAATCAGCCTGATTAAAAACGTACTACCACAAATACAACACAATGATGTCAGTCATTCACAGCATCAGTTTAATTATGTCCTCAGTCACTGACCAGACCAGGTCCAGCCTGGACCAGGTTATGACCCAGTCCACCGCTCACAGCATGTGAGATATAACTGATGATCCATAAGACCCATCAGAGTCTTTATCAAACAGTAATTCATGCAGTGTTTTTTGGATGTACTCAGGAGGATCTCTTACATGGGCTACCCATCAGGCACTGGTGTGCTTGTTGCCATGGAAACTGACTGCTCAGTGACTCAGTTCAAGCCCCAGTCCTCATCTAAATGAAATGTTTTTTTTTTTTTTGGTTTGACTTTTTGTCTGTGAACCAAAACTGATCCAGATTTGTTCCCACATGAGTTGGAGTCACATGATCAGCTGGTACAGATCACATGACATCAGGAGAAACAAGAAGTCATCATAAAGACTAACAGATCTAATTAAACACATTAAACCTAATGTGGTAATTACTGTGATAAATGCTGCTATCAGCAAAGTGTTTATGATGGGATGTGTTTGTTGTTTGTGCGTCTGTTGTGTGTCTGTCTGACACATGGAGCCTCTCCACTCTGATATAATAAATGCTCTCAGTGACCGTTCCTCAACCCTCTCTCTCTCTCTTCTCATTGGATATCAGGACTGGTCTCTCATGACACGTCGTCCCTCGCTCTCGTTGTCTCTGCTGTCAGTTTCTTCATCCTGAGTCTCAGTGACTGATGGAGCCACTTTGTACTGCATTGATGTCTCCACAGTTTTCTCCGCCATCCTCATCTTCACAGTGTCTGACAGCTGAGAGCTGAGAGTGGGGGAGAGGATGTGAGTCCATGAAAAGCTTCTACTAAATGATAATGTGTCATTAACATAACATAACGCCTCAAACATGTTTAAAACATCTGAGCAGAGAAAATAAGTCTAAAGACATCACATCCAGACCTCTCACTTCTCTGTGTGACACACGACTGAAATAATCAAACTGCTCAGAAATCAGCTTTACACAACAGCTTCAGTATCACATCTGTGCCACAATAATGATATTTTCATTCAGTTTTCTCTTGAACTGCTGTGATGTCTGTGTTTATCTTGTGTTTGAAAGGTTTCCAGAGACACAGAGAATCTTCTCATACATCAGGATTCATCACATTCAGACTGCAGAGGAGCAGTACAATAAAAGAGGAGCCATTCAGACAGACCAATCAAAAGCCTGTGCAAAAGTGCAAATGTTTCCAGTTGCTGGTTGTTCAGTAGATCTCAGAGTGTCATCATATAAAGGAGGAGGAGGAGGAAACAAGTTGGGGTGTTTGCCTGTACAGGTCTCTGAAGGCGAGCTCCATGTTTACAGAGGATAAACTGGTGTGATGTGTGATCTGTTGTTATTTGTGGTTAAAAACTGAGCTGCTCTGTTTTATCATCATTACAATTGATCATTACAATAATTTACAGCAGAGGAATAATCATATTCATCTTCAGCTTCATCACCACAGATCTTAATTTAACAATGTTCCTCAAATGGAAAAAACATGAGCGTTGAGGATGACACCTACACTGAACAACAAGGTCACAGCAGCAGGTGTCATCATCCTCTGTCGTATCTGTTTTAACTGGAGGAAGATTTTATTCATTTAACAACAGCTGGAGGTCATCAGCATAGAAATGATGTGTCCTAGAACAGAGGCTGAGGAACAACACACAATACAACAACAATACACAACAACAACAACAACACAACACAGCACAGCACAACACAACAACAACAAAAACAACACACAACACAATAACGACATACAACAACACTCAACAACTACAACACACAACAACAACAAATCAAACAGACATAGTGTGAGGTCACAGTGTGAGGTCACAGGGGTGAGAGGTCAGCTACAGCAGGGTGGATCCAGAGTCCAGCGGACTCTGACAGGAGGTTCATCTGCAGTTCCACATCAAACCTCTGATGAAAATAAAAATGAAGTCTTCCCTCAGCTTCAGTCCTCAGACTCAGATGCATCCTGCTGTTCTCTCCTCTGCCACCAGGTGTCTCAGACCTGCTCCTCATCACAGCTGAGTGAAGATGCTCAGAGGCTGTGTTTTATTATAATACAGTGTCATGATTCATGTTCATGTTAGCCGCTTTGTCTCCACCCACCACATGTCCCTTCTTCCTGTTCCTAGATCCACCTGTCACCTCCCTGCCCACCTGCTCCTCATCCCCTCATTTGCTCCCCTGTATTTACACCAGCCTTCACCTCAGTCAGCTGCCAGATCATGTGACCAGATCATGTGACCTGTCAGTTTGTGCTGTTCATGCTGTGGACTACCAGAGTTTTACTATCTGTGGTTTGTCACCTTTCTACTGACTGTAGAGGAGAAATACACTGTGGTAACTTCAGAGGGGGGGGGGGGACGACTGCACACTGGAGAGAGTTTATTACTGTCATTCATAATTTATTTGTAAATACTTTTTTTTTTTTTTTTTTTTTTTACAAATGCACCTTTTCTATGAATGAATGCAGTGTCTGAGGCAGTTTAACAAATTAATGTATTTTTGTTTTTATTTTGCTTCATTCATCAAGTGTCACTACTGTTGTTCTGTATTGTCTCTGTCACAGTGTTTGTGGCCTGTGTTGTTGTCTGTATTGGCTCCACGGTTAACAGTTGTCTACAGTCAGTCTATTAAAATTCAGTTGGAGTAAAAAGACCTGGTCCCATCATTTAATGATGAGGTCACATACATGTCAAAATTAAAATGACACTGAACCTGAGGACAAACAAACAGGTGGAAACAGAAGAGCAGGTGCAGTGAACTGTTCATTGTTAACTGTATCAAACCTGTGATAGATAATGTCTCTCTCTCTCTCTCTCTGAGCCTCATTGTCCTCCTGTCTCTGTGACATTTCCACAGATCAGTGTAAAACCTCAGGAAAGTGTCGTTTAACAAACTGTGGTTCAGACCAGTTTCATCAATTTACATCACTTCAGTCTGAAGCTGTCTCCTCTCTCCCTCTGGTCTCTCTCTTCTTTAAGCTCCTTCCTGTCTCTCAGTCTGTCTGTGTGAGCTCATCTACAAATATAGTTTCTTCTTTATTTTACGTCTCATGATCTCTGCTCCTCTGGACTCAGCTCTGATGAAACATCGATATTATGTTTATTTCTACATCACTGACAGAGACCAGTCTGCATAATGACTTCATGATTTAATACTACAGTTAATTTCACTACATTTACTAGTTAATTATGATGAAAATTAAAATTACATTCAGACTTTTATTTAAAAACAAGTCCAAGTGTAAAGGTCAGGGTACTCTAAGTACCGGAAAACTGTTTCAAAAACTGAACTTAAAGCTACAAAATGAGTCCTGAAAATCAGACTTCAACTGCACCTCCTGTACATACTACAGCTTTAACATGTGTACATTAATCAACACTATGAACAACTCAGTCATCAGTTCTACAGTCTCTGAGGACTGGAACTATTTATATGGATTGTGTCTCAGAGGAAGCTGCAGAGATGTGTTGGTTTGTACAGGTGTGTTGATTTGTGTCTCCTTATCTCTACATGTCCTCTTGTCTCTGACCTCGGCCTCCTTGACTCTTTCCATCCATCTTCTCCTCTCGTCGTTTGAGGTGCTGTGGAGCGAGTCGGACATGAAGCTCATATCAGTATTGATTTTCTGCACACGCTCTGTGCTGGTGGGTGGTGCTGGTGCCGTGGACGGTGGAGATGATACCGGGCTGAAGCAGTGGGGGAGGCTGCAGGGCCTCGTGTGACTGACCACAGTGCAGCTATTTTCAGCCTGGGAGGATCATCAGAGCTCTTCTGAGTCCTGAGCTCTGAAATGAATCAGATCTGTAAATGTAGGCCAACAGGCTCTGACACTCGTTTTTTCTGCTCATGGTTTTTCTTCTTTGTCTCCTTTGAATCTACCTCTTTCCCTCCAGTCTTTCTCCCCTCCCCCACTCTCTCTCTCTCTGTTTCCATCCAGCTGTCAGGTGAATTTTAACAAACTTTTGAAAAGTCAGGAACTGTTTCTGCAGCTGAATCACTGAGCTCTGATGGAGCAGAGAGAGCTCAGGGTCCTGGTTCTGCCTGAGGCACCAGAGAAGTTCGTTCCTGCTCTGATCAGATCCCAGAGTCTCAGTCAAACGCTGTTTGTACTGATGATGGTGATGGATGAAGATCAGCTGCAAACAAAACCAAACACACACAGGAAGTAACTATGACATTAGTCAGTCGAACAGCATCAGGCTTGTGCTGGTCTTCATGACTCCAACAAACTGATACAGGATTAATGTGTTTCATAAACCTAACTCAGAGCTGAGACATCAGACCACATCAGACCACATCTGACCACAGTAAAGATTGAACCAGTCTGTCCATTTTCCTCTGACCTCTGACCTCACTCATCCACACAGAGCTGCTGCTCACTGATACTTCTGTTGATCAGCAGCTTCAGAAACAGAGTCACCGAGTCATAGTTTAAGTCATTACCTGAAGCTCATCACCGTGATCTGCTGCCACCTGATTGGCTGATTGGATAACTGCATCAATAAGCAGGTGCACAAGTGTTCCAAATGTAGGGTATCTGAGCAGGTAAGAATATAGGTATGGTTATGTAAGAAAATATGAGTGCGATTGCTGAACTCAGTTTATATAAAGATAAATGTCTGGTACGACCTGATTGGCTGATGTGCTGTGTCCTCTGTTTGACTCCCTGCTGATCATATACCACATCATTCCTCTCCCTGTGTTTCCTGTCTGTCTCCACCGTCACTGTCCAGTTCTGCAGTGACAAATATGATCCAATCAAAACAACGTCTCCATGGAAACAGAGACTGATCTTTGTCTCCTGTGTGGATCATTTGACTCTGACTCTGGAGTTAGATTTCCATCCAGTTCTTCCTCCTTCTTCCTCTTTCTCTACTTTCCCTACAATTAACTCTGTGTCTCACACACACACTCACACACACTCTGGGAGGAGGTCAGGATGAGTGTGGATGTTGATAGAGAGAGCCATAATCAGTCACATAGATAGTCAGCAGTGTGTGTGTGTGTGTGTGTGTTATAGAATCTGATTCCTTCACTTCAACAAATGAAATCATGAGTATTTATGATATTTATTACATCAAGATCACTGAAACTCAAAGGTCTGCTTGTCAGTGAGCTTTCATCCACATCTCATGGTCTTCATCAGCACACTGAGCTGGGTCAGGTGACTGACATGGTCACTGACTCCTGCTCAGTGACCTCTGACCTCTTCTGTGTGGTCAGGTGATGTTCCTCCTATTGTCAGGCTTTGTGCTGTTTCACTGATAGAATTTCCCCCTCTACTGTCACATGTGATGCCATCATGATGTCATACATCAAAAATAGTCAAAGATGTGGAGTGTGGGTGGAGGCAGGTGTCACGAAGGAGGAAATTATCTCTAGAGACCAGAACAGTTTCTGTACCAGGCTGTAAACATGTTTATTTCTGCTGTAAAGTTGGACATTTGAACATGGGAGTCTATGGGGACTGACTCCCTGCTGGAGCCACACTCTAGTGGTCATTAGAGGAACTGCAGCTCTCAGCTCTTCACTGTTGATGCTTCAGGTTTCAGACCTGGAGGTTGATGATTAGTGGTGATGTCTGAGTTCTGATAGGTTGGTGTGATCTCATCTCCTGATGCCCTCTGCTTAGTTTCTGTTATTAGATGAGACTAACAACGTTTCAGCAACAGATATTTAGTGTGAACTCTGACCTGTTCTCCTTCAGCAGCTCCTCCAGAGACATGAACCAACCTGACAACTCTTTATCAAAGTGAATCATGTTGTTGAAAGACACAGTCAGCATTTGTTAGCAACAAAATGTTGTGTTACACTGTCTATGTGTGTCTGTGTGTGTGTCGCTGCTGCTGCAGCTCTGTCTCTCTACACAGTTTACAGGCTCCTCTAATGTTTGATTCATATATTATAAATCAATTTTATTTATTTCTGACAGAAAATGTCTCTAAACTAAAATAGTTAAAAAATATTTTTTTATTTTTTCACATCTTTGTCAACACACAGTCTCTCTCTCACGCACACACACACACAGATCGCCACAGGACTGGGGAGGCTGCAGGCTGTACATCACCACAGTCTTTCCACCACACAGATCAGATGCCAGGCCATAAACTGGGGCCCTGGGGGGAGTGGTGGGGGGGAGTCCTTATATCACACTACAATAGGATTTGGTTTCCTGCCTCCTCTCCCTCCGTTGCTTCCTCCTCCTTTGTGTTCCTCTGTGTTTCGTCCTTTCCAGTCGGCTGACTTTGTCTTCCAGATGAGATCATAGACTCTCAAGGGCACGTTATATGGTGTGTGTGTGTGTGGGGAGGGGGGGGGGGGGATTGAAATGAACAGAAGAGACAGGAAGAGTGAAGGTAGAGGAAAGGTGGTAGACGTGGAGGTGGGGATAAAAATAGAGATGGCTGCTGTAGAGACAGGTGGGGGTTCTCTCTTCAAAGAGATGAAATGAGTACAAAGTTTATTATCTTCTGACAAAGAAGAGAAAGTCAAACATTTCAGAGTCGTATCTCTTCATTGTCCTGGAGGAGCTGCAGTATAGTTTCTACTTAACTGAAGAAGGTGAGTCCATCACCAGGTCTTCATCACTGCTCACTGTCCCTGTTTTCAACCTGGATTTAAAATGAAATGAAAAAAACAATGTTATACAAACAGTATTACATGTAAATGAGAACAGCTTCACTGTGAATTCAGCTGATTAAAATACTAAATATGAGGAGAAAAGAGGACACATAAAGAGCTGAAACCAGAGATCAGTGTCTTTACCAGCTCCATCAGTATCTTTACCTGCTCCATCAATGTCTTTACCTGCTCCATCAGTATCTTTACCAGCTCCATCAATGTCTTTTCCAGCTCCATCAGTATCTTTACCAGCTCCATCAATGTCTTTACCTGCTCCATCAGTGTCTTTACCTGCTCCATCAGTATCTTTACCTGCTCCATCAGTGTCTTTACCAGCTCCATCAGTGTCATTCATGCAGCTGGTCCCAGTGGATCAGTCCAAGGCTGAATTTCTCTCCCAGTCCGACTGTGGATCCAGTCCTGATCTGTCTGTACTGAGGTGGAGAACCCAATGAGCTGCTAAAGTCCAGCTGGACTCAGAACTGGTTTTCTTCTCCTCCATGTGTCAGTGACTTGATGCTCCATGATGTTAATGTCTGTTGTGGTTAGATTGTTTTTGTTGGCTCTCGTGTCCGCAGTGTAAATTTATTCAGTTCTTATTCAGATTATTCGTGATTCGTGTTTAGTGGACGACTTCACTGAGCTTCATAACACTTTGTTGAATGACAATGGGGGGGGGGGGGCAGTGACATCTAGTGGCACTGACGATATTTTACAGAACCTTTAAGGTTGCAGGTGAAAACATTTGGTGACGGTGGCACATTGAAGAGATGAGGTGATCTTTAAAAACATTATGATTAATTCAAGAATACAACAACAGCAGCTTGTCACTGGACCAGATGATGAAAGGAAACATGCGTGTTGGAGGAGCAGGTAGAACATCTGAGATCACCAGTTACCAACCTCTGATACTATATCAGTGCAACAGTTCAACCAGAAGCAATGAGAAATGACAGCCTCATACAAACTCCAGCTCAGTGACTCAGTGACTGTCACTTCAGAGATGAAGAGGCTCCTCCTCCTCTGAGCTGACAGAGTCTGTGAACTGTCAGGTGGTTTACTCACAGTTCAGGAACAAAAACACTTCAACCACTGCAGGGGAAGTTTTGTAGTGGGGGGTTCTCTGTGTTGAAGATTATTGAGTGTCCATCTGAGTATGAAATTACCAGATTGAAATCAGTGGTCCTCACATCCATGGTATAAGATAAACCCCCTCACACACACATACTCTCTCGGACAGCTATACAGACATATGAAGGAGCAGCTCTCATCTGCAGTAACCTTTGTCACCTTTGTCTCAATCTAATGAAGTGAATGAAGCTGATTGGACAATAACTGTGTTCAGTGATGTGAGGGTCAATGGACGAAGGACAGATGATCTGAGGATGTACACACACTCACACACACGCGCACACACACTCACACACCCTCTCCTAAATGCTGAGCTATTGTGTAATCACAGACTGACACAGTCCTGCTTTCATGATGTTATTATGTTGTTATAAGTGTCATTCATGTTAACACAACTGTGTGGACAGTAAGGATGTCACACACTCCTCCTGAGCCAAGTCTTTAAGAACATTTCTGCCATATGCTCATTGTGTTCAGTCACACTCTTAAAAACTACCTGGAGCTTACCTGGAGCTTACCTGGAGCCTACCTGGAGCCTACCTGGAACCTACTTGGAGCTTACCTGGAGCCTACCTGGAGTCTACTTGGAGCTTACCTGGAGCCTACCTGGAGCTTACCTGGAGTCTACTTGGAGCTTACCGGGGACCTACCTAGAGCTTCCCTGGAGCCTACTGGAGCCTACCTGGAGCTTACCTGGAGCCTACCCGGAGCCTACCTAGAGCTTACCTAGAGCTTACCTGGCGCTTACCTTGAGCCTACTTGGAGCCTACCTGGACCCTTCTTGGAGCTTATATAGAGCCTACCTGGAGCTTACCTGGAGCCTACCTAGAGTTTACCTGGATCCTACTGGAGCCTACCTGGAGCCTACTGGAGCCTACCTGGAGTCTACCTGGAGTTTACTTGGAGCCTACCTGGAGCTTACCTGGAGCTTACCTGGAGCATCCTCCTCTGGTTGTTTTCTCCACCAACCAGTGACGTCACAGAAAACATGTCACATTCTCCTTCCTGAGTTACCGTGTTGATGTAATACAATGTCATCACTTCATTTACCCAAACACGCATTTGTGAGGTCACAGCGATCTTGACCTTTGACCTTTGACCATCAAAATTTAATCAGTTTATTCTTCACAAACAAATGAATGCTTGAACCAAACTCGAAGACATTCCTTACAGGTGCTTCTGAGATATCAGGTTAATGAGACGACCTGAAAACATAAAACCTTTTAATAATAAAAACATATATTAACATATAGACTTTTATTTGTAGTTTTAATAGACTTACATATATAAATTAAATATGTATTGTTAACATATGGTCACAACATGTTCAACCACTGAAAAATGAATCATAGATATTATTATTATATTTACATATAGAAAACTACATATATGTTGTAACCTTATATCTTCATATATAAAGAGGATGTATATATGTGATGATAATATCTCCTCTTACAGGTGACACATGTAACATAACATACATGTCATATGTTACATTCTGGATCTGATCTTAGTTTGACGCTTGTTGAGGAGTTGAACAGATCTGTGTGGGAGCTGATTGTCCATCACTGATTGTCAGCAGAGGTCTACACTTCTTCGCTTTGTTGACCCATCATCCACCCTGACCTCAGTCCGACCAAGTTGTGTAGCTGTGTAACAACATCACACAACCTCTGCTCCTAACAGGCCATAATTCACAAAACCACCAGAGCTCTTCATCAGGGAAACACAACTGAAGACAAACCCACTGTGACCCAGACATCTGAAGCTAGCACGCACACACACACGCACACACTCTCCCCCCCTCTGAGCTGCTTATCTTGTTGTACAGGCGCTTGTTAAGCTGCGGCTCCACAGTCGCCTTCATCAGTGATGAATGAGAGGCCGTTATTGAAATCTGCTCCATTGAAAGTAATATGTTCATCATGTAGCAGCTCTAACAGTCATCATGTGATACAACCTGATAAAGACAGGCCTGATTAAATAACACACACACACACACACACACACACACACACACACACCACTCATCTACTAAAGTTTCCCAGTGTTTCCCATCTGCCCACAGTGAAACATCCATTAGAGCAGTTGACTTGATAACCTGTCCAGTGTGTATGTGTGTGTGTGTGTGTGTTAGGACTCTTGTGTTCAGTGCCTGGTTTACTCTCTGCTCTGAGGCACCAGCCTCCAGTTCCTCTGTCACAGCAGTGATGGAGAGGCCAGCTTGGGGCCGGGGTTGGCGACCTTGTCCAAGGACACCGCTGAGAGGTGTTCATCATGGGCTCAGCCTCCATGTCTCTGTCTCTGTTCACCAATCAGCGGAGATGCTGCTCATTTGGCATGATGCTGCAGCAGGCGCCGTCTGGTCCCTTCATCTGCCACACAAGCTCACTCCTCATGAAGGTGATTGATTACTTCATGTCTGTTCACTCCTGGATGTGACTCGCAGAATCCTCTCAGACCGAACTGCATTCAGGCTGTCAGTTTATAGGATTTTACAGCTGGAGGTCAATGAGATGTAAACATGACTGATGATGTGTGTCTGAGTTCAGCTGTGAAAACATAACTTTCCTTTTCTGTGTCATTGCTGCAGGACTTTAGACCATAGACTGTAAATAAAGATGGGTGTGGCCTCAGTGACATCAACACAGGTTTCTGACGCTCAGAGTGAGCTGCTCCACCATCCCCTTCTTGGCAGTGCCTGACTCTGCCCCTAACTCCCAACTAATCCAAATATGGTCACAGAGTTGGGGGGTGGGTGGAGCTGAGACTTTGATGCAAACGTTCACCACTCACTGATTTACATGAACCATTAGTTTCACCTAAATACACAACCTGATGATGTTTATTTTGTGACTGCAGTTATCGTCCTGGAGCCTGGAGGATCTTTCTGTGAGGACCTACATCATATGATGAAGGTGTATTTGATTTATTACAGAGACTAGAGCATATGGTTACCATTAAAGGAAGCGCACTAAGCTGGTTTAAGTCATATTTCTCAGATAGACTCCAGTTTGTTCATGTTAATAATGACTCTTCTATCAACACAAAAGCCAGTCATGGAATTCCACAAGGTTCTGTGCTAGGACCAATACTTTTCACTCTATATATGCTTCCTCTAGGAAACATTATTAGGAGGCACCAGATAAATTTCCATTGTTACGCAGATGACACCCAGCTGTTCTTATCCATGAAGCCAGGTGAGACTAACCAGGTAGCCGAGCTTCAGGTGTGTCTTAAGGACATAAAAACCTGGATGACCAGTAATTTCTTACTCTTAAATTCAGACGAAACAAAAGTTATTGTAATTGTCCCAAAACACTTCAGAGATACACTATGTGATAATATACTGACTCTGGATGACATCACCTTGGCCTCCAAAGCTACAGTCAGAAACCTTGGTGTCATTTTTGACCAGAACTTGTCCTTTACTTCACATATAAAGCAAGTCTCTAGGACAGCCTTCTTCCACCGGCGCAATATTGCAAAACTCAGACCCATTCTGTGTCTAAAGGAAGCTGAAAAGCTAGTTCATGCATTTGTTACCTCAAGACTGGACTACTGTAACTCTTTATTGTCAGGATGTCCCAAAAATTCAGTAAAAAGCCTCCAATTGATCCAAAATGCTACAGCACGAGTACTGACAGGAACTAGGAAACGAGATCACATCTCTCCTGTGTTAGCTTCTCTGCATTGGCTCCCTGTAAAATCCAGGATAGAATTTAAAATCCTCCTCCTCACCTACAAAGCCATTAATGGTCAGGCACCATCGTACCTTGGAGAGCTTATACTTCCCTATTTTCCCAACACTTCGCTCTCTAAATGCAGGTCTACTTGTGGTTCCCAGAGTTTGTAAGAGCAGAGTGGGGGGCAGAGTCTTCAGCTATCAGCCTCCTCTCCTGTGGAACCAGCTCCCAGTGTGGGTTCAGGAGGCAGACCCCCTCTCTACCTTTAAGATCAGGCTTCAAACTGTCCTGCTTAGTAAAGCTTATAGTTAGGGCTGGCTCGGGTATGTCCTGACCCATCCCTTAGTTATGCTGCTATAGAGCTAGACTGCTGGGGGATTCCCATGATGCACTGGGCTCTCTCTCTCTCTCTCTCTCTCTCTCCCTCTCTCTCTCCTCATTCTGCAGGTCTCTCTGCCTCTGGAGCAGCAGGATCCAGATCCACCACTACTCATCATTACTATTAACTACTGTTATCTGTCATTATTATTGATAACACCATTACCTACACAGCTGTAACTGGTCTCTCTCTCTTTTTTCTCTTTTCTCCTCTCTCCTCCCCCACCCCCCCTTTTCTCCTCCTAAACCCAACCGGTCGAGGCAGACCCCCTCACCCTGAGGCCGGTTCTGTTGGAGGTTTCTTCCTGTTAAAAGGGAGTTTTTCCTCCCCCCTGTCGCCAAGCACTGCTCTTTGTGGGAACTGCTGGGTTTTTCTCTGTAACAAAGTAAGGTCTCGACCTGACCCTGTAAAGTGCCTTGAGATAATGTATATTGTGATTTGGTGCTATACAAATAAAATTGAATTGATTATGGCATTTATTTATTTACTTATGATGTTTACTAATAACTTAATAACAGGTATTGATCCCTACAGGCTGATCTACATATGAAACCTGTAACATGTGGGAATGGATCTTGGTATGAATATTAATGAAGTAGTTGATGCACCTGAAGCATTAATTTATATTAACTTGTCTATTCAATGTAAATAAGGGTTACGGTTTCTAATCCTCTAGTCCTTCATGGATTAGATCATAAACTGTTCTATAGTGAACTGATATCTGTTAATTATCTTCTGTTTCAGGTGGGATGAGGTGATTGATTGCTGGCTCACAGCCCCTCCCACTGACGATGGCTCCTCATGGTTGATGTTCTGCTCCACAAGCAGCAGAAAAACCAAGGAGCTGCAGCAAGACTAAGGGAGGAGAACCAGGGCTGGAGGAGAACCGTTGACTGGGACTGGAGATAATGTTGTCTGGCTCCTGAACGTGGCTAACACGTGGCTAACCTTTGACTTGTCAGGTTTTATATCTGTGGATCATCTCTCTGTCTGTTTGAGGTGATCAGGAGAGTCACTCCAGGTCCTGGACTCCTGCTGTCCCCTGTTTGATCATCAATTCCCAGAACCATTACCACCCTAATCCTGCCTCTTAATTAGAAATTCGAAGTGTGATGCTGTAATTAGACGACAGTGAAAGTATCCAGAGTCATGAACATGGACTGAGTGTAATCACAGAACTGGAATAAACATTTCTGTCCCACTTCCATCCTCAGTTTTCTCTTTTTCTCTGGAGCTATTTTCTTTGTCTTTTTGTTTCCTGCATTGTGTTCTTCCTCCCTCCCTCCCCTCCCTCTCTGTCTCTTTGCCTTCATCTTCCCTCCTCTTCCTTTGAAGGCCTCAGTGTAACTGGAGCTGAAGAGTCCGCAGCTTAGCATTTCCCTGGGCAAAAATAACCTCAAACTTCAGAGGAAAAAAAACCAAGACGAAAAACCAAAAGGGTTTCATCTTACCCTCCCACACTGCTTTGCCTTCTCTTCACCAGTTTGTGTGTTATCATTGGAGCATGACTGTGAAATGACTTTATCTTATATAATTTTGTGCACCTAAAACCTGTCCTGGTTAAAAAGCACAGCTGATGAAGAAAACATGACAAATAACACAGAGAGCTGTCACTTCACCCACGCAACTGAAAACACGACTGAAGGCAAATTGACACGTTACCAGCATCAAGTGATTTATTCACGAGCTGAGTTTGGCTTCGCTGCTGATTGACTGATTAAGAGCTGAGAAAATCTCCTTTCACAGATCCTCTCTCCTCCTCCTTCAGTCCGGCTCTTCGTAATATTTCTTTTATTTTCTGTTTTCAACCACTCATCTTCCTCCTTCTGGTTGTCTGTCATTTGTTTGTCTCTCCCACCTCTGTTCTCCTTCCTCCTCTTCTCACTCCAGCTCCTAGTGCTTATAAAAAATTGATGACAGGGAGTCTGTGTGATTGATTGTGTTAGATGCCATCTGTAGAAGTTTGCACTGGAGCATGCCTCGTCTCTGAGAGAACAGCACATACATCTGCTACTGAAATTAACACCTCTATTTACCTAAATGTCAACAGTCAGTGTCAGAGGCAGCACAGAAACAATGGGATCAAAAAGTGATGGTGTTTCTCAGTCTGTACATTTACACTGATGAAGATGAAATACAAGGCTGATTTCAACATGTTTAAATCATTGTTCCATTTCAAACAGCTTCAGTTAATTTCACGAAAGGTTCAGTAGCAGAACGAGGGATGGAAATCAACATAGTCACAACATCAACAGAACAACAGGTTGGTCGCACTGTCAAGGTGCCAACAACAACCCTTCTGTGACAGCAAACCAAGAGCCAACTTATCATCATGGGCCTAACAAAGTTTGGTGATGAAGAACGACTGAGTTTGGAAATCATTTGTTATTTTCCAACACTGTTGGAGGTCTGGATTAACTGCAGCAGAAGAGCTTGACCTGTTTGTGAAGTGGTTGGGGAAGATTCCTCAGAGAAAGTTGATTTCCGGAGCTCTTTCACCAGAGAAGAGCTCATTAACATCAGACAAACAACTCCAGAGGATTTTTTCCACCTTTCTCGACTCACCTGTGGAATTATTGGACATTTTGGTCAGAGGTGCACTGACCGTTACTCTCGCAGTGAAATGTTGGAGGAGAGGAAAACGTGCGCATCTCTGCTGGCGCGGACTCCGCACACCGCTCCCAGGTGTATTTCTCTCCAAGGTGCGTTCACTGCCCAACAAGCTGAATGAACTTCAGCTACTGGTGCAGAAGAACAGAGACTTTTCTTCATCTTCCGTCCTGTGCTTCACAGAGACATGGCTGTGTAGATCGATTCCGGACTCTGCACTGGAGCTGGCTGGCTTCCAACTCTTCAGAGCGGATCGCGACACAGAGCTGTCCGGCAAAACGAAAGGTGGAGGAATCTGTTTTTATGCTAACAGTGGCTGGTGCAAAGACGTGACAGTGATCCTGCAGCACTGTTCTCCTGACCTGGAGACTTTCATCATAAACTGCAGGCCCTTCTACTCCCCCCGTGAGTTCACTTCATTCATCCTGGTTACATCCCACCATAGGCCAATGTGCAGGAGGCACAGGGGGCGCTCGCTGACCAGATACTGTGTGTGGAGCGGACCAACCCGGACTCCTTAGTTATTGTCCTTGGTGACTTTAACAAAGGTAACCTCAACCACGAACTGCCCAAATACAGACAGTTTGTTAATTGCCCGACCAGAGAGGGGAACACTCTGGACCATTGTTACACCACAATCAGTGGTGCTCATCACAGCGTCCCCCGGGCTGCACTGGGCCACTCTGACCATGTCATGGTCCACCTGATTCCCACATACAGGCAGAAACTAAAACTGTGTAAACATGTTGTTTACAAGAACCTCCAAGAACCTCCAATTGCACCAATCACCAAAACAAATACCTTGTATGTGGAAACATACTTGGCAATAAAACTGATTCTGATTCTGATTCTGATAATCCACACATGGTGGTCACAGACTGGTGTGTAAAGATGGAGCTGTTACATAGACCTCTGGGAGGTCTTATAAGATAATCATGATAATGATGGTTGGATGGAAGTGATGCAGTGGTGACAATGAAGGGGCTTGGCTGCTCCTCACAGTCGTAATGCTGACATTTATCCAGGCTTGGCCCAACACCATTTTCTGGTCATGGACATACTTGTAGCCTTGTAACGCCATCATCCATGCGGAAATGGGTATGATTGATACTCCTACCATTGTTCTGAGGGGAAACTCTCTGTTCTTGTTTTAACATAGGAGCTCCATGAATGGTCTGGCTTCCTCTGTGTAGGTCGTCAATGAACTTTTGGGAGTAGCTGCAGACACTCAGGAAGCTCCTCAGTCCCAGGTTGGTACCTGATGCCAGCACACAGACTGTCAGACCCACATAATTGACCTTGGTGCTGCACCATTGATCCTAGTGTCAGGTCAAAGCAGAGAGCTGTTTGAGCATGTGCCGGATCTCAGTCTCAAAGGTTCAACCAATCATGAGGGTGTCTTCCACGTAGATGAGGGAGAGAAAAGGCCAGCTTGCACTGGTCAGCTGGGTCAAACCTCGTGGTCCAGAAACTGTTGGGTACATCCACAGTAGAGACAAAATGGCCCCCTTTCACTTTGGCCAGTTCTTGATCCATGTAGGTCATGGGCCGGTGGGAAAGTGAGACATGTTTGTTCAATGGGCAGCAGTTGATTGTAAGATGCCCTTGTTGTTTTTAACACTGACCAGATCAGTGAGTTGTAGGTCGAGTTGTATTCCAGAGTGATCAGCTTCTCCAGCAGTGTGTAGAGGATCTCTTGGCTTGAGTTGTGCACAGGGAGGTTCAGGCTGAGGTCGTTGTACAGGTCTGGACTGACGGCTGACTCCTCAGACCACAGCAAGAGCAAACTTATAATATCAGTCATTATCAGGACTCAGTGAAGAACCACTGGATTCTGACTACAGTGTAAACTGGACCCATTGTTCAGTTGTTATTGTACCTGAGCCATGAGACCTTGAGTCATCATTTGTATTTGTGCTGTGATTTTGTTTGTGCTGTTCTCCCTCCTGCCTGAGGGTGGTGCTGTTCATCTGCTCTGTGTTTCTTCAAGTATGAGGAGTTGCATCTGGAGGCTGCTGATTGGATAGGAGACTGACAGCACCTACTTTAAACCCAAAGCAGACCTCACTTATCCTGTTTCCTTGCTCCAAACCAAACTGACTGAGAGCTCAACAGAAGCATCAGCTGGTCAGTTGTTCTAAAGGAAGGTTGAATTATCAGTGAGACTGTTTCAACACCGAGCTGCACCGTTAAAATGAACAGTGTGTCCTGAGAGTGGAGGATCAGCAGCTCCTCAACCAGCAGCACACACACAAACACACACACACAGTGAATATGAAGGGCACTGCAAGGTTATTGTGACTGATAGCTACTCCTGCTTATGAGCATGTTAACAGACAGTTGGTATAAATGAGCAGCTGTGAGAATACCTGACTGAATGAAGGTGTGTGTGTGTGTTTGTGTGTGAGTAATGTTGATGCAGACTGAAAATTGATGAGCTCAGTGTTTTAATGTGGTAAAATGAATCAATAGTGTCATTAAGACCCAAAATTACAATATTACATAGTGGAACATGAACAACCTGTTTTGTGCTACTTACTGTCACTCCAGTCAGAATAATACATAAATAAATAAATATATACACATATATGTACACACACACATGCAATAAACAAACATATATATGTATATGTGTATGTATGGGAGGTAACCTGCAGCGCTGTATGTATGATTTAAATGAGATACAGGAAGGAGACAAGAGAAATGAAAATAACCTCCAGTGTTACTTTATGAATCTCACTAGTCAGAGAGAACAGCAGCTGTCTGGTCACTTTGTGTCTAAATGAGGTTTGGAGATTTGCCTGAGAAGAAATATCAGCAGCTTCAGTCTAAATCATCTCACTGCATGAAGTCGGTGGAACAGCTCACCAATTACAGAAAAAACACTGTAGTTCTTGCTCTTCTGGTCTGTGAATAAGTTGCAGACGTTTCAGATTTCAGCAGCACATCTGACCAAGACCAGGAGGAGAGCTCACCTTCCCCTGGTCCTTCTCCTGGTATTTCTCCTGGTCCTTCCCCTGGTCCTTTCTCTGGTCCTTTCTCTGATTATTCCCCTGGTATTTTCCATGGTCCTTTCTCTGGTCTTTCCCCTGATCCTTCCTCTGGACCTTTCTCTGATCCTTCCCCTGGTATTTCCCCTGGTCCTTTCTCTGGTCCTTGGTCTGGTCCTTTCTCTGATCTTTGCTCTGGTCCTTCCTCTGGTCTTTCTCCTGGTATTTCACCTGGTCCTTCGCCTGGTCCATTCTTCAGTCCTTTCTCTGATCCTTCCCCTGGTATTTCCCCTGGTCCTTTCTCTGGTCCTTGCTCTGGTCCTTTCTCTGGTCTTTGCTCTGGTTCTTTCTCTGGTCTTTCCCCTGATCCTTCCCCTGATCCTTCCCCTGGTCCTTTCTCTGGTCCTTTCTCTGATTATTCCCCTGGTATTTTCCCTGGTCCTTTCTCTGGCCTTTCCCCTGATCCTTTCTCTGGTCTTTCCCCTGATCCTTCCTCTGGACCTTTCTCTGATCCTTCCCCTGGTCCTTTCTGCTGGTCTTTCTCCTGGTATTTCACCTGGTCCTTCCCCTGGTCCTTTCTCCAGTCCTTTCTCTGATCCTTCCCCTGGTATTTCCCCAGGTCCTTTCTTGGGTCCTTGCTCTGGTCTTTGCTCTGGTCCTTTCTCTGGTATTTCCCCTGGTCCTTTCTCTGGTCCTTGGTCTGGTCCTTTCTCTGATCTTTGCTCTGGTCCTTCCTCTGGTCTTTCTCCTGGTATTTCACCTGGTCCTTCGCCTGGTCCATTCTTCAGTCCTTTCTCTGATCCTTCCCCTGGTATTTCCCCTGGTCCTTTCTCTGGTCCTTGCTCTGGTCCTTTCTCTGGTCTTTGCTCTGGTTCTTTCTCTGGTCTTTCCCCTGATCCTTCCCCTGGTCCTTTCTCTGGTCCTTTCTCTGATTATTCCCCTGGTATTTTCCCTGGTCCTTTCTCTGGCCTTTCCCCTGATCCTTTCTCTGGTCTTTCCCCTGATCCTTCCTCTGGACCTTTCTCTGATCCTTCCCCTGGTCCTTCTTCTGGTCTTTCTCCTGGTATTTCACCTGGTCCTTCCCCTGGTCCTTTCTCCAGTCCTTTCTCTGATCCTTCCCCTGGTATTTCCCCAGGTCCTTTCTTGGGTCCTTGCTCTGGTCTTTGCTCTGGTCCTTTCTCTGGTATTTCCCCTGGTCCTTTCTCTGGTCCTTGGTCTGGTCCTTTCTCTGATCTTTGCTCTGGTCCTTCCTCTGGTCTTTCTCCTGGTATTTCACCTGGTCCTTCGCCTGGTCCATTCTTCAGTCCTTTCTCTGATCCTTCCCCTGGTATTTCCCCTGGTCCTTTCTCTGGTCCTTGCTCTGGTCCTTTCTCTGGTCTTTGCTCTGGTTCTTTCTCTGGTCTTTCCCCTGATCCTTCCCCTGATCCTTCCCCTGGTCCTTTCTCTGGTCCTTTCTCTGATTATTCCCCTGGTATTTTCCCTGGTCCTTTCTCTGGCCTTTCCCCTGATCCTTTCTCTGGTCTTTCCCTGATCCTTCCTCTGGACCTTTCTCTGATCCTTCCCCTGGTCCTTCTTCTGGTCTTTCTCCTGGTATTTCACCTGGTCCTTCCCCTGGTCCTTTCTCCAGTCCTTTCTCTGATCCTTCCCCTGGTATTTCCCCAGGTCCTTTCTTGGGTCCTTGCTCTGGTCTTTGCTCTGGTCCTTTCTCTGGTATTTCCCCTGGTCCTTTCTCTGGTCCTTGGTCTGGTCCTTTCTCTGGTCTTTGCTCTGGTCCTTCCTCTGGTCTTTCTCCTGGTATTTCACCTGGTCCTTCGCCTGGTCCATTCTTCAGTCCTTTCTCTGATCCTTCCCCTGGTATTTCCCCTGGTCCTTTCTCTGGTCTTTGCTCTGGTTCTTTCTCTGGTCTTTCCCCTGATCCTTCCCCTGATCCTTCCTCTGGTCCTTCCTCTGGTCCTTCCTCTGGTCCTTTCCCTGATCCTTCCCCTGGTCCTTCCTCTGGTCCTTCCTCTGAGGACAAAGAAAGAGGAGAAGCAGTTTTCTGTAGTTATCATCAGTGGAGCAGCCTCAGCATGACACAGTCTCTACTCACTTCTCGAAGAAATCCAAAGACTTTTAGCCTAGCTTCTCATAAACCTGTTTCTTTTTGTCCTGTTTCAATTATTTTATTGCTTCAACCATGTTTTTGTTCATGTTCATGTTTGTGTTTTTCTGTTGAGCTGTATTGTAGTTTATACTGGGAACCTACTGGGTCCAGTACAGGTCCAGCATTTAGCTGTAAACTACAGACTGGATTATAGACTGTTACACTTTATCAGTACCTTTACTGTCCAGATGTGTGTGTGTGTGTGTGTGTGTGTGTGTGTGTGCATGAATCACACATAGTCCATCTACAAAATTCAAGATGGCAGTTGCACCAATGTCTGATAATAAAAGAGTGAATCTGTTCTACAAACCAGTGAGAAACACAAACTGGTAACAGCTGTTGGTCTAACCACTGCCTTAATGCTCCAAAACCTTCTGTCTCTGCACATGCACTGGAATAAAGGAGGTTAAGCACAGCAGAAATGTTACAGCTGCTGCTACCAGCTAACAAGATTATTATCATTACTGTGGTAATTTACCTACGGTGCTTATGTCAGCAGTGTGGAGAGGTCTCATCTTTAAGGGTCAGGACTGGAACTGACCTCAGGATGACTTGGATGAGGTCTTCTCCTGCACTGGGCTCTGCAGGTGTAGGTGGGTCTGGGTTCAGAGTTCAGATCTATAACTGGAGATTAAAGTGAAGGAAGTGAAGAGTGAATGAGAGGCAGCTGCAGCAGATCTGGAGCAGGAGCCTACTCATAGCTCTGAGGGGGTTGTTGATCTGAAACACTGGGGCTGGTTTTAAAGTAAATCTCCTCAGAGCAGAAGGAGCTGGGACAGATTAAATCCTCCGTCAGTATCTGTGTGTATGTAAATGTGTGTGTGGAGAAGCTGCTGTTGTGTACTGAACTGAACTGGGTGACAATGTGAAACATGTTCTGTTTAGTGAATTCAAATAAACCTGGAGTCGTCGTTTTCTCTGTTGTCACACACATGTTGATGATGTCAATGAGTTTCAGACAGGTACAGCCTGTGTGAAAGGTGTGGACTCACCTGTGTGTGAGCACGCCAACAGCAAAGACTCAGTGTGTGTGTGTGTGTGTGTGTGAATATAAAACTCTCCTGAACAATATGGAGACAAAACCTTCTCATCATTTACAGTAGAGAAAGGTTACATATGATTGGTCCTCTGTTGTGGAGATAAGATAATCAACCAATGACAAACTGCCAGATCAACATCACCAACTTGGCCACGAGCAACAAATCACTGAGACCAGACGTCAGGTCTGAGGTGTCGAGTACAGGATCAACCTGAGGTCAGAAAAACCTTCATGTTTTTATTTTCACTTTGTCCTTTAGTTAATTAACCTTCATGTCACAGTGAAGATCAGGAGACGAGAGACACAAGAGGTTTGAAGGGCAGTGGGTGTGTGTGTGTGTGTATGTGTGTGTGTGTGTGTGTGTTTGAGAGAGCGAGAGTGTTGTGAACCCTGGTAAATGAGATATGGGCGGTGAGTCTTGGCAGGTGGTAATAGAGACCAGAAGGACTGGGCTCCCCTTCAGGTTTTTCAAGGACGAACCAGAGATTAACCACACACACACACACACACACACACACACACGTCCTGCTTCAAACCAGCACATCAGCTCTGCCCTACTGTGTGAAGTTTCCTGGAAACACACACACATACACACACTGTATGCTGTGTAGGGGTGAGATGGGAAACAGAGGACGAGACGCACATACATATGCTCAGGTGATTATTTGCTAATGTGTGTATGAGTGTGTGTGTGTGTGTGTGTGTGTGTGTGTGTGTGTGCGTGCGTGCGTGCGCGCACGTGTGTTTGTCTGTGTGTATGTGTATGTGTGTATGTGTCTGTGTGTATGTATGAGTGTGTGCGTGTGTGTGCATGTGTGTGTATGTGTGCGTGTGTGTTGTTGTGTGTATGCGTGTGTGTGTGTGTTGTTGTGTGTGAGTGTGTGTGTGTGAGTGTGTGAGTGTGAGACTCTTAATACAGCCTTCATCTAAACTCTCCAACCAACAAGAAGCAGAAAGATGGAAACACGGCAACACAAAAACATGTGAGTTCATATAGACAAAGATAAACAAATGATGTCAGAGCAGAGGAGGAGCTCCTCAGGTGAGACTGATCCTCTTCATATAATGATGAGGAGGCTTTAAACAATAAAGCTTAACACTGGGACATTTCAGCTGTGTCCCACTTTAACACTCAACATTATTTCTACACAGAACCTGTGAAATGTTCATCATCACAGTTTTAGTTTCTGAGTGAGTGAGGTTTTAATGATTTCACTGAGAGGAAACATCAAACTGTGACTGAAGCATCAGTGAAACATCATTGATTTTCCATCTTTATTGAACAACTGTATAGAGACACGCAATGAAACCAGGACAGACACACACAGCAGAAACTGAAGCAGGGATTGTGTAGCTACATGGTTTAACACACATTAAACATGCAGACATTAGGACACTGATTGATTAGTTGATGAATCTTTCATGATGTACACACACAGGTCAACAAATACACACTGAACACAAACACAAGTTCGTCCTGCAGTATTGAAGCAAACTCCTTCACTCTACGTTTGGACTCATTAGATCTTTCTGATGTGTCCTCTCAGAGGCTGCATCTCCATGACGACCAGCCTGGGGATTGATTGGCTGAAAGGGTGGAGATGATCTATGTAAAAATCAAACTTACTGCAAACAGTAAGTAACTCCTGAGCTGATCTAAACCGCTACAACACTCACCTGCAGACAGGAAGTACCTGCTTCAGGTGAGCTGCGGGAGAACGAGAGAGAAATAAAAACCTCCTCCATCACTGACAGGATTTCATGAGCTTTAAATGTTCTGTAGGAATTAAGAGAATTATGAAGCTCAATGAATAAAACATCTCATCATAACACTGAGACACATGTTTGAGCTGTGGTGTAAGACTGTGTGTGTGTGTGTGTGTGTGTGTGTGTGTGTGTGTGTGTGTGTGTGTGTCTAATCACATGGCAGCAGCTCAGTGTATAAACTCCTCCTCCTGAACATGAAGTCACAGTTTCTGTTAATGATTAGATGTAGAGACCAGTTCTACAGTAAAACCATGAAGGACCAGAGCTGCAGGTGACAGGTGAACACACCACCTGTTTAAATGCTTGTGTGTAGTAATACAGTAGTAAAGGTTTCTGTGTGACAGCAGGTAAAGTGATGAAAATATTGAAGCGAACACTTCAGCTGATGTCACTTTTCTTCTGTGGTTGAATCATGTGTTCTTCTGACCCCGCCCACAGCAGCTCATCACTGACTGTAGATAACAACCTCACAGAACCACCTGTCAGAGAACCACACCTGTCACACAAGTGTGTGTGTGTGTTAATCTGTTATTAGTAGAACATTAATATAAATCCACTTCCTGTTTGCACACCTGTAGACGTCCTCAGTTAAACTTTTATACCTTTAAACCTACAGTGATTCACTAACCTGAGCCCATTTACTGTGCCCCATCTCCATCCCGTCACCATGGAGACGACTGCTCTCAAACACCCAGACACGGTGGTGCTGTAGGTGTTTAATCCTGCCCTCCACCCTCACATACACCCACCGACCGTTTTCAGGGTATTACATCACACTTTAAGGTTATTCAGTGACTCATTTACATGTAAACCTGAGGGAGACGCAGCGGCTGCTTCCTGCATCTTTACGTACAGCAGGTCGGTCACTTCTCACCTCCACAGTCAGTGTGAATCCTACAGGGACTTTCTTTTTACAGCGTGGATGGGTGAGAGTGGAGGAGGTGGAGGCTGAGGTGTGAGGAGGATGAGTGTTAATGAGGTGAAAGAGCATTAGTGACAGAAAGGTGAGATTAATTTCTCACATTTACACCTGAGAAGAGTGAACACAGCTGTCAGCTGGAGGATGAAGCTGCTTCCTGCTGAATCAAATAGGATTTTTCAGATCTAATCCTGGTTAATCCAAATGATGTGAAAACTCAGAGCCACCCGGCTGCTGACTCAACGCAGCTAAACATATTCACAAAACGAGCGCTCCACAATGAATCCTGTGTCTGTTCACACCTTATTGTGTCAGGTTCTGTTGTTCACTGTGTGTCTGTGTGTGTGTGTGTGTGTGTGTGTGTGTGTGTGTGTGTCTGTTGTTCACTGTGTCTAATCTCTTTTCTTTTTGTAAATTCTGGACGTCCTGACTTGTTATTGAAGTGGCCTCTGCTCACCTGTCTGTCACCTGTCACAGATGTATCAGTGACATCATGAAAGTGAAGGATCTTTGTTCTTATTTGTGAATTAACACCTTCAGAGGTTCAATGAATAACGATGGTGATTGCTGCCTGTTTCAGGACATCTTCTGTGAAACATAGAAATCTATAAACATGAACATGTTAATCTTCTTCTTTCAGCAGGACATGGGAACCTCACCTGGAGAACCAGGTCCAGGACAGACATCCTGAATAACATGGCTGCTCTCTTCTTTGTTTCCTGTAATGAATGTTCACAAATGTCCGTTACAGGAACCTGATCAATGGAGCAGAGAGTGATCAGAAATCAATGACCAGGCTCCACTTCTCACCAACTTCCATTTAGTCTCTGTATTGACATTGGTTGTAAATCCTCCACCAACTCCTGGAGGAGGAGGTTCACAAGATCACTGCTCTGAAGCCTGAGGAGGTGAAGACAGATCAGATTTAGCAGCAGGTTTCAGACCTGGAGGTTGATGTTTGTTTTTTCCAGATCTTAACCAATTAGTTTGTTCTTGGTTGAACTGTGTTTGTCAGGAGAGTGAAATGTGGTCAGTGTGAACAGGAACTGTCTCCATCAGGGACACAGGCAGCTTTTCTTTCTCTATGGATTTATTTTTAGACAGAGTTATTCATTTATGATCTCTACTGCTCACTGTGATGTGATGTCAGTGTAGATCAAGCCTCTGTCTGCTCCATTCAGGGGGGGCTGTAATAAATGGGACTGAGCTGTGGGGATGGGTGAAGTTCTCTGGGAGGTGCTGACACACCTGGACCCTGGCTGTGGCTTACAGGAAATATCAACAAGGTTCCTCTAGACTGCATCTAGCTCACATTAATCTGCTAAGTGAAAGGAGCGGCGGCGAGGAAGACAGAGTTGGTGTGAACAAAGGCAGAGCTGAGCAGATAGAGGAGAAACAGGACCGGTGTGCATGAATACAAATGGTGGCGGCTGGTGGCGGCTACTTCAGTATAATGTTCTGGCCCATTCGCATGCATCAGTGGACATAAAACAGACGTGGCTTAGGCCACAGGAAGTCCAGCCTGAGACAGACAACATGAGTGAAGCTCTGCAATGGTTTTTAATGAGGAGCAGGGAATCCTATTAGGGAGATAAGATGGATGTCCCTCTCATAAAACAGCCATTCACAGCCTCCCTGAAGAGCTCTTTATGAGCACTGCTCATATTATTAACGAGAGCCAGGGAGGGACCAGGCCTTGGCCCACAGACGTACCCGTGAGGCCACTGGAGGACAAACCAGCCCCTCATCCCTCCACCTCCTCTCCAGCCTCCCCTCGGAGGTATCGAAACCAGGATGCTGCCTCTCCTCCCCACACCCTCCTCTTCACTTCTCCTTCTGAGGCTTTAATTCAGCCTTTTAGCAGCAGAGCCCTGAGGTGTCCTGAGTTTCCTCTGCTGAACCATTTCCATTATTTTTTATTGGATAGTGAAAACTGAAGAAGAAGACTGAGGACGTGAGAGAGGACGTAATAAATCCTGACAGGTATGAACCATCCTGTGTCACAGTCACAAGGAAGTTTTATATCCAGCTTGGACCTGGATTTCAAATTAAAAGAGAGAAAACCAAGGATGATAGAAGCAGAAGCTTCAGTCTGGTTCAGAGTGAGCTGCTGATGCAGGATCACAGGGACCAACACTGCAGACCACCTCATGATGGATCAGAAACACATTGGAGGAGCTTTTATCTTCCCAACCAGCTGAACCAAACTATGGTTTAAACTTGTAAAATATATATATTTTTTCAAATATTAGGTGAAAGAATTTCAGTAAAAACCGGACACAGGAGCTGAGTCCTAATCCAGGGGCCACATCCTGCAGAGGACCTGGTCTATGAAGGTGGATCCCGGAAGGCTGAACTGAAATGAGACGGTCTGGTCTACAGAGGATTTTATCTTTGTGTCACCAGCTGTTCCCGCCATTACTGTTGTGTTGCACTCTCTGTCTGGGTTTGATGACAAATTATTTTCATTACCAGTGCAATGAATCTTGGGATATGTTGGACCATGACAGATCCACCTGTTGGAGCCTTCGCGGTCCAGCTAAAGAAAGACATTTGAAGGAGCCTTTGAACAGGGACAGTCTAGCCTCTCGGACACGGTCTGTCTTGCAGCCTCTGAAGGATGAGAGCCTGAACTGAGACACAGCTTAGGTGTTAGTCCACACCTTCGAGCCAATCAGAATCCAGAACAGAGCACACAGACAGGCACAGGAGAGTGAGCTGTAGCTGCTGTGTGAGACGCTTCAGTCTGTGATTGTGTGTTTTTGAAACTTACGTGTAGCTGCAGTGTTTCTGGTCTTTATTTTTATTTTTTCTACATTTTCAGGACATTTTAACAACACTGTGATAAAACTGATAACTGTGATCATTTTGGTCTCTATCATCATGATATTAATTTTCTATATTGTTTCACCTCTAGTTGGCAGAAGCTGTTATATCCTGTGGGTAGGTAACTATTACTACAGTTCTGAGGTACTTGTACTTTGAAGTGTCGCTGCTTCACTACATTAATTTGACAGTTTGGTTAAAGTAGATACTGTGAGGACCCCTTGAGACCTGAGACCTGAGACCTGAGACTTGAGACTTGAGACCTGAGACCTGAGAACTGAGACTTGAGACTTGAGACCTGAGACTTGAGACCTGAGACTGGAGACCTGAGACCTGAGACCTGAGACTTGAGACCTGAGACCTGAGACTGGAGACCTGAGACTTGAGACCTGAGACTGGAGACCTGAGACCTGAGACCTGAGACCTGAGACTTGAGACCTGTGGTGAACTGGTTCAGTCCTGCTGATGGACTCTGAGCTCATGGACTCAGATCTTCATCAGATGATCTCAGTGATGACACCTCTGGATTTTGCACTGAGGGCTGGAAAGAAGAATAGTGATCAGTGACAGTGTTTGCTGATGCTTGAAGGGCAGAAATCACTTTGATCATGTTTGACTGACACACCGCTCACTGTGGGTTAGCTGAAGAGTTTATTACAATCAGCTGACTTCAGTTCATTAATGTAACTCACACTGATTCAGATTCAGCTTTGTTAATCAACAAAACCCTTCAACAGTCATTAACCTGAATTAATGTACAGGTGAAACAGGTGTGATATGTACATCTTCCTGCTTCCAGTCTTTATGCTAAGCTAGACTAACACATGCTGACTGTAGCTATGATGTGAGCCTCCTCTCATCTGACTCTCAGTTAGACAGAGAAAATGTTGTACTGTTCCTTTAAGCCATGAATCAAAGTGTAAAGAGCAGCTGAAGAGGAAACAGAGGTGTATCTGTGTGTTGATGTGAAATAAAAGCAAAGACAAAAAACAAACAGAGGAAACATAACAGGAGTGTGTTTTTGTGTGTGCGTGTATGTGTGTGTGCGCGTGTGTGTGTGTGTGTGTGTGTGTGTATGTGACTGTGTGCGTGTGTGTGTGTGAGACTGTGTGTGTGTGTGTGACTGTGTGTGTGTGTGTGTGTGTGTATGTGACTGTGTGTGTGAGACTGTGTGTGTGTGTGTGTGTGTGTGTGTGTGTGTGTGTGTGTGTGAGACTGTGTGTGTGTGTGTGTGTGTGTGTGTGAGACTGTGTGTGTGACACATGAAGGACAGAGGTGGAAACTGTCCATGTTGTACAACAGCAGCAGTGCGGTCGTCTTCTCTGTGGACTCATACTGAACAGATCCATCAGTGATATTGTCAGAGGAAATATATTTGTGGTGTGAGCTCTAATAACAACAGGTCAGTCAGCCAATCAGAAGAGAGGATCTGAGCCTCTCTTCTGATTCCTTCTTGATGACTGTTTTCTGAGTGATCCAACAAAAATACAGCAGATTTCAGATAAACACTCAGAGGAACCAAATCCTGCAAGTTTGGATGATGGGTCCAGGCTGAGGGTGGTGACTGCTTTGTTGTGACATCACAAAGTTCCAGAAGTCCTGATAGCTTGTGTTGAGGCTCAGTTTCTGCCACTAAGGGGTTAATGACTGTGTCTGTCTGCAGTCGTCTAAAAGCACTTTGTGTGTCTTTGCAGCTTCCTCTCCTGCTGACAAAACAAGTGCACTTAGTTTCCGTTCTAAAGGCCTCATGGGAATTATTATTCTCACTCTCTGCACCCCACACCCCCCCCCCACCCTCACCCCGGCTCCACCTCTGCCCAGAAGTGGCCTCAGGGGACCCATTCTCCTCGTTGCCCCTGACCCCAGCGTGTTGCTGAGTATAAATCCACTTTGAGCTGGTTTCCTCTGAGTGAGCAGCCTCTGTCCACCCCTCTGCATCCTTTCATCCTTTCATCCTGCACTGTCTCATCAGAGCTGTTCTTTAACTCCTCCTGGAACCAGTGTGTAGGACGACTCTCTCATGTCAGCACAGAAACGTGAGTCTGAATGTTTGTGAACATGATGAATCCCAGTGAAGTGGTCCACAGCAGAGCTGTCTGACTGAGATGCTTTAACATCTGTGTACCTTCTGAACATTCTGATATATATGTTCCTCTCCCTCTCCTCCCACCTCCTGCTTCTCATCATCACTTAACATGTAACACTCTGTCTTCGTGTGCAGCACTGCCTCCTAATCCGTGGAGAAGCATGAACATAAATTATCAAATGAAACAAAGAGTTTTAATGACAGATCTGCTGCTCAGTAACACTTTCAATTACAGTTCCAATTAGCTTCCTTTAAAAACAGCATGTTGCTAATCCTGTCTGCAATGGATCCATACTGAGATTTTATTATTATTATTTATTTATTTATTTAAAGGCTCATCTGTAGTTTTTCATGCTCATTAGTTTCAATTGAGATGCACTGAGCTTCAGGTTTTATACACATATACATATATGTATGCACACAGTTAGGTCCACAATTATTCAGACCTTTTCAATGTTGTCACATTTTAATATGTTGCAGTCTGATGATGACATTAAATAAAAATAATTTCTCCCTCCTCAGTCTAAACTCAGTCAAACTTCATAAAGACAAAGTGAAATATAACACTGACAGAAGTATCCAGAGACGTTACTGTGACTCTTTAGCTTCCTCCAGTTCTCTGATCATCTCCAGATTTTTCTACACCTGGACTGGAGTCCACCTGTGGTGAACAGTGGAGTGCGGAGCTCAGAGACAGGATTGTGTGGAGGCTCAGTGAAGTTTCTCCATCTCCACAGGATCAGGGTCCTGGTCTCATGCTCCCTGATGTCTCAGTTAGTCCAGGTCCAGCTCTACAAGAGTCCTGGTCAGAATGATGGAGGCCACTGAACTGAACTATATTTTGTTGTGTTGTGTTGTGACTCACTTCTTGTTGTGATCCACTGTTTGTGTTTTATAGTAGTTTTATAGTTGGACACACACGCGCACACACACACGCGCACACACACACACAAACGCATAGATGTAATCCAAACACTGCCTGTGGACTCATGTACAAACACACAACTAGAAGTGCATGGGGAGCGTGAGCGTGTGTGTGTGTGTGTGTGTGTGTATGCGTGTGTGTTTGTCTCTGCTGGCTGCACAGTGAAAGTGTTGGATCCTTATTTTGATGCCATTTCAAGTGTATGTTTGTTCATCACCCTTTTATTGTCACTGTGGGGCCTGTTACTGTTATCAGTGTGTGTGGTTGTGTGTGTGTGTGTGTATGTGTGTGTGCGTTCGTGGTTGTGTGTGGAGGTGGGGGTGAGAGCCATCTGCCAAATAAAACCTAATGAAAAGTAAATCTGTGGTTGGATTTATTTATTTTTTTCTTCCATCATTTTATTTCACGCTCACTGTCATCTCTGATTTCCCGCCAACATTCAAATGAGATGAATGAGAGGAGGATGTCCTGCACATGCTCAGTGTAGCTGAATGGTCATGTGTGGATGGAGATGATTTTGTTTTGAAAACTCGGTTTTGTGTACAAGGCAGGAGGGAGTGACAACAGATAAACACAAAAATACCTCCTTCACTACACACTGACTCACTTTCATTGTGTCACTTTTGTTATGTTCTTGACAGTGTTGACTGTTGTCATTTGATTGTGTTGTTGTGTTTTAAGAGGTTTTCAGTTTTACCTGATGTTTCAAACTCTGACTCATTCATGATGAAACGTGCATCAGATCCTGTCTGATCACAGCTGTACAGATGTTGTGTCTGAGACTTTGACTCCGTCAGACTCTGGAGTTCACATTTTTGTCTGTGTAACGGGGGTGCATTGTCTTTAAGAGTTTATGTTAGTTTCTATGCACATCCGTTTACCCTTTCATTGTTCTGCGTTGTGTTCTGCGTTGTGTTGGATAAAAGAAGGACCCGGACCACGATCAGCTACTGGTTGCTTCTTTTAATGAAGGTATGACGGTGGATTTGCCTGCACAAATCAACAGAAAAACACATAAGGCTCGGTAAACATGCAGTCTCCTCCACACAGCACACAAGTCTCAAGCTCCTCCTCTCAGTTAATCTAGCACGGATGGCCATATTGTGAATATATGACTACAACAATTTTTAATATTACTGCCAAAATACTTTTAAATAAAAATGTGAAAATGAATTAAATAAAATATAAAATAAATTATAAAATGCTCTGTTTCTGCAAACATGAATTTCATTCACATGCTTAATGCAACCAGTGTAAACACATGAAAACGCTATGCCAGATGACTTATAATGAACACAATGCACATACCTGCACAAATCAACAGAAAAACACATAAGGCTCAGTAAACATGCAGTCTCCTCCACACAGCACACAAGTCTCAAGCTCCTGTTAGCAGATAAACATACAGAAGCTCATGTGGACTAGCTCTTGGAAACGTGTCTACTTTAAAGTTGCAAAAAGTCCGTTTACAAGATCTGTATTCAATTGACACCTTAACTACATGTTCACAGCCTAATAACTAACATTTATACATACATTAAACAAGGTTTACATCGTCTAAAAAACCAAAATAAATGTTCAAAGGTGACGAGCAAAGTAATACATTACCTCCTCTCAGTTAATCTAGCGCGGACTGAGAGAAGCGCATGGATGACGGTGCAAAGCCTGTGACCTCTTCAAGTGACAGTACAGGTATTAACACTCTAGTTTGAATACAACATTCAGGGATAAATATGGGTGATGAAACACAACTTAAACATAATATAAAACAGTATTTGTCAGGATTTGGTGACATTTCATAGATAAAAATAAAGATATTATTTCAACCCGGTTACATCTGACTGATGCTGAGTTTGAGCAATACGTTAGTGAAGGTTAGTAAAAGTTAGTGAAGGTTAGTCAAGGTTAGTAAGGTTTATTGAAGGTTAATGAATGTTAGTAAAGGTTAGTAACGGGGCTTCTGGGTTCCGGTCTAGAGGGGATGGCGGCTTAGAAAGAGAGCTCTCGACAAGAGTCAATAAAACTGCCCCAAAGTGAACTAACTACCCAGCGAATTGCACGAAAACAAGAGAAAAGGGGCAAAGATGACGTCCAAAAAGAACAGGAGAGGTAAAAAGTCCGTTATCGAACAAATTGAAGACGACGAGATGCAGCTAACAGAAGAAGCTAACGTTAGCTCTCCTGGGGCTGGCCGGGGTACCTCCCCCGCCCCTAGCGATGACGGCGCTGAGACAGATAACGGGGACGAACCACTAGACTTGTTGATACTGAAAGAGCTAAGAGACGTTGGGAAAGAGGTGAAAGAATTTAGAAAAGACACGAAAACACAACTACAAGCATCCCCTCATCAACAGCACTACAGATCCAGACGGCGCACAGAGTGCTGTCATCTCCCCCGCCAAACGGCTCCCAGCCCAGATCGATCCTGGTAAAGTTTCTGTGCTTCACTATTAAAGAAGAAGTGCTTAGGCAGGCATGGCAGAAGAAAGGGTTTATGTGGAACAACAACAAGATAGGGTTAGGTTTAGGGATCCGGAGATCATGGCCATGAGGCGCGGAGGATCCTGAATGACAAGAACCTGCGGTTCCGAACCCTCTATCCAGCCCGCCTGAAGGTGTTTTACGAGGAAGGAGCGAAAATCTACAACACGATGGAGGAGGCGACAGCGGACCTGGCTAGCCGGGGGCTCCCGGTGAAAGTGATTAAACCACCAGTGACTCCCAGAGAGAAACTACAGAGATGGTTGTCGTGGCGGGGGGGGGCGGCGCCCACGGCAGAACCGAGGAGCTGCAGGATACAAGGAGAGGCTGCATGTGTCATGTTTGTGATATGGACAACATGATAAACTTTAAATATTGTCGAGCCTAAATTGGTGGGGATTCTCTTTTCTGAGGGCGCCATCACAGCGGAAGGCCCCCTAACTCAGGGAGTAAATAGGGGAATTCCTTCAAAGACTAAGGGAAGCAGTGGAAGCGATTCACTGCTGGAAGTCTGGTTAGAAACATATATGGTTCAGTTATACACCTTACATCTCTGTTTGTTCTTTGCCTGTTCCACGGGTCGTTTTTCTAAGGGGGGTTTGCCTGCTGCTGTTGGGGGAATGTTGTGCGGTCAGTTAATACAACTACATGCAAATTGAGCCAGTGAAAAATATTTCTTTTAATGTAAATGGGGTCTTGAATATGAGATGAATAAGATATTATCTAAACTCAAGAAAGAACGAGCCCAGATTGTCTTACTTCAGGAGACACACATGAACCAAATGGATCATTTGAAGTTGAAAAGAAAGGGTTTTAAATATGTATTTTCCTCATCTGTCAAATCTAAACATAAGCAGGGCATGGCTATTCTTGTCTCTGGTACACTTAATTATGAACACATTTCAGAAATCAGTGAGTAGGAAGGTAGATTTGTCAGGGTAACAGGAAAGATAGAGGGTTCTGAAATTACATTACTAAATGTGTATGCCCCACCTGGGAGTGATTGGGTATTCTATAAGAATATTTTTGATTTAATGATGGACTCTCAGGGCACGGTTGTCTGTGGGGGGGACTTTAATTTTAGACTTGATCCCAAACTAGACTCATCCAATCCGACTATTCAAATTAATCCACTCATAAGGAAAGTCAACTCCTATATGGCAGAAATGGGGATAATAGATGTGTGGCGAGAGCTATGCCCATCTGACAGAGATTACATGCACTATTCTGGTTCATTCAGAGTCCATGCTAGGCTGGATTACTTCTTTATGTTTAATGTGGACAGATTCAAAATTAAAGACTGTGACATACTAACGAGGGATTTATCTGATCATAGTCCTATCTCTTTATCTCTGCAAGTGGCTAGGAAAAAACGAATCACTTTGTGGAAATTTAATTCTTATATTTTCAATGATCCTGCTATAGTTTCTAATATAAAGGAAGACATAAAAGAATTTCTAGAAATTAACGACACTGGAGAGGTTTCAGCAATTACCCTATGGGACACACTTAAAGTGGTAATGAGGGGTAAATTAATTTCTATTATTTCTTACCTTAAAAGAACCAAAGGGCAAAAACTAGCAGATCTACAGACGAGGCTAAAGCTGAAACAACAGAAAGATATTAACAACCCAAACCCCACTGTAAAGCAGGAAATTAGGAAACTACAGGGAGAAATCAATGATATTTACACACAGGAGGTCCAGAAGAATTTAACTTTTCTGAGGCAGAAATATTATGAGATAGGAGGGAAATAAGCAAAATACCTGGCATACAAACTACAGAGGCAACGGGAGGAAAGTACTATCTACAAAATTAAGAACCCTAAAACTAACATACTGGAAACCAAATTGGAAAGGATTCAGGAATGTTTTGAGGTCTTCTATAGGGATCTGTACTCACAACCTGATGCCTCTGGGGAGGATTGCATTGATGCCTTTCTCAGCTATTTAGATCTCCCTTCGCTGTCAGACCTTGAAAATGAGAATTTAATAAAACCGATTTCAACAGAGGAAATTAATGCAGCTATCACCAGATTAAAATCAGGAAAGGCAGTTGGGCCGGACGGGTACAATTCTCAATGGTACCACATCCTAAGGACAGAACTAGTCCCAGTATTACTGAAGACATTTAATTGCGTCCTACAGGAGGGAGTAATCCCACCATCTTGGAGGGAGGCTTCTGTCTCAGTTATCCCGAAAGAGGGGAAAGACAGACGAGAATGTGGGAATTATCGACCAATTAGTGTCCTCTAATTATTATTATTCACCTCTATTCTTGCCTGCAGATTGGAGAAGTTGTTACCTGACCTCATTAATTTGGACCAGACTGGCTTTATTCACCATAGACAAACAACTGATAATATCAGAAGAACATTACACATCCTAGGACAAATACAAAATTAGAGATCTCAAGCAATTATTGGGAGTCTGGATGCTGAGAAAGCTTTCGACTCTGTCAGATGGGCATTCCTGTACAAGGTGCGGGGGAAGTTTGGATTTCAAGATAGGTTTATCAGAATAATCCAGGCGCTATACGACAGACCCTCAGTCCGTATCAAGGTCAATGGTGATTTGTCCGAGGCTGTTATCCTGAAACATGGGTGCAGACAGGGCTGCACAATCTCGCCCCTCCTCTTCAATTTATTTATAGAAGCACTGGGTCAATCAATAAGACAAAATCAAAATATTAAGGGTATCATACTGTCAGGAGTAGAACATAAAGTAGTAATGTTTGCTGATGACATGCTGGTCTGCCTGGGAGAGCCAGAGAGATCATTCAGCGAATTGATGTCTACTTTGAGTGATTTTGGTAAGCTATCTGGCTACAAAGTCAACATTTCAAAAACTCAGGTGATGACACTTAACTATACAACCCCTGCGATTTTACGTAATAAATTTAAGGTAAATTGGGAAAATGAGAGTATCAAATATTTAGGGATACATCTGACTAGGGACCTTTCGGGGCTGTTCCGGGCAAACTATAAAAAAATATCTTTAAGTATAAAAGCAGATTTACACAGATGGAACCTGGTCCCCTTCCTGAGCCTTAGTGCTAGGATAAGTGCAGTCAAGATGAATATACTACCACGTCTACTTTACCTTTTTAGGAATTTGCCTATAGAGGTGGGTGAAAATCAATTTAGTGAGTGGGACAAATGGATCTCCAGATTTATCTGGCAGGGCCGAAAACCAAGAATTAAATTTGCCACCCTTCAACTTGCCAAGGAAAGAGGAGGGTTAGGTCTCCCCTGCCTAAGGAATTACTACTATGCCGGACAAATAGCTCCCCTTCTATACTGGTGTAATGAAACCTATATAGCTAAATGGAAGGAGCTAGAGTCCAATCTGTCAACTCAGTTCCCCATCCAAGCTGTTATAGCAGATAAGGGCTTAAAATGTCATTTGGAAAAGTTGGGGAACCCCTGGATGGCACACACTCTTCACGTCTGGCAGAAGGTGATTAATAATTGCGGGATATATAGAATGTTGAGAATATTCAGATGGTTTGCTTATGACTCTGATTTTATTCCCAATAGACACGACTCCAGCTTTAAATCATGGACAACGTATGGTCTCACAACACTCATTTCACTTATTCAAAGAAACACTGTGTGCAGCTTTGATGCCTTGCGGGACAAGCATGGCATGGCACGGAACGAATTCCATAGATATCTGCAATTACACTCTTATATTGACCATGAATGTAAATTAACTAACTTTTCAGATGTTGAATCAGAATTCCACCACATTCTGAAAAATGCCATGACCATGATCCCTTCTTAATCCATTTCAAAGCTATACTCAGCTCTTTTCAATGCCAACAACAATAACACTCTATACATTAAAGATAAATGGGAAAGGGAATCAGGGGTTGAGATTTCTGAGGAGGCTTGGGACAACATCTGGTCCTTCCTGTGGACAACATCCAGCTCCATGGACTGGAGAGAGCATTGCTGGAAGAATGTTATTAGATTTCAGCATATCAGGAGAGTTATAAAGATGTATCTATGTCATGCTGGAGGCAATGTGGCTCAACTGCTGCTAACCACTACCATATCTTCTGGGACTGTCCCAAGTTAAAAGTCTTTTGGAGGGATATCCAGGCTACATTAACCACAGTCTTTAACAAGCAAATACCCCTGAGTTTTGATGTACTGTACCTGGGTCATGTTCCTTTCTTGGAATGTAGGAGAGAGATAAAGCTGCTGCAAATACTCTTGGTGGCAAGTAAGAAAGCAATAACGAGAAGATGGTTAAACCCGATTCAGCCAACCCTAGATGATTGGATTCGAGTTACTCTGGAGATATTTAGGATGGAAAAATTGACCTACCAAATAAGACTTCAAAAGGACAAATTTGAACAAATCTGGAACAACTGGATTTCATTCATAGTCCCCATGAGAGCAGACTTTATTTAATCTCACTGGTAATTCTGCTTAGTAATTGACTCATTTAATTTGTGATTGGTAATTGATGTTTATTTCTATGACAGCAGCGGCCGGGGACCCCCCCCCACAGTTTCTGTAATTAGTTCTGTTTTTACTGTCCTACCTTTTAGTAAGATGTATCAGAATTTTCTCCACGTGAACTCATGAGCCTCATCTGGCTCTATTTATTTTGGGCAACTTGGCAACACGGGCCCTAAGAGGATAACTTTGTTTCCACCGATGCTACTCTAGCACAAGTCTTGTGAAGTTTATGTCATCAGAGGAGAGTGGGATCTACAAGGGACAAACAAAACCTGACTCATGATTTATGACTGTACACTCTTGGGACTCATTTGCCTTGATATCTGGTGTTGATTATTTTCTGGACTCAAAAAAAAAAAAAAAGAGGAATGTCATTTGTTTTATTCTTATTAATGATGCCATGTGGATGTATTCATTTGCCCATTCCAAATAAAGATACAATTTAAAAAAAAAAAAAGGTAGTAACGGTTAGTGAAGTTGGAGGTGGACTTGGGGGGGAAAGTGGGACATTCAGCAGCTGACAGGGCCGATAGGATTTCACACCTCATAAAAACTATTAATTAGTTAATTAGTTGGTGGATCAGGTCGTCCACTAATCTGAAGGACAGTGGTTTGATTCCCAGCTGCTCCAGTCCACATGTTGAAGCTGACAAGATCCTGAACCACAAACTGTTGTGTCTCCAGTATTTGTGTAAATCATAGAAATGTGTGTAACACTTTAAAAACACTCCCTGACCTCTGATGTTTCAGGTTTGAAATAAACTCAGTTACCCAGAAGCCCGTTGTGTTGCTGTCATTGCTTCCTCTTTATCTACGGCTGGTGCAGTCATAGACACCATCACCCGTGTTGTTCCCGTGACAACAGGCGTTTAAGTCACCCCCACACATCTATGTGTCTGTGTTGGCCTTTGTTGGGCCTTTGTTGGCCCTTTATCGGCTCTTTGTCAGCTCTTTGTTGGGCCCTTCCCTTCACATCTCCTGTTCTCTGTGTCCCCTTCATTAATAGATAACAGCTGATAGAGTCTCTAACCACAGCCTCACTCGTCCTCTACAGAGTCACAATCATCCAGCAGCTCATCTCCTCCCCCAGCCGCTCTGTCCTTCTCCACCTCCCCCCTCCACTCACTCCACTCTTCCCCCACCCCTCTGTCCACCCCCACAATCCCACAATGTCCCTGCTCAACTAATTATCCACTGTATGTCTGATTTATGGATCTATAAATTTACAGCACAAACCTTTTAAGCTCTTCTGATTCCCCCTCCCTCCCTCCACCCTCCCTGTGCTCAGAAGATGGAACAGAAAATGATTTATTGCTGAATATTAATTAAAGATCATCACAGATTCAGATTTAGACTGCTGGCTCTGGAGTAATTACAATGTTTTGAATGTGTGTAATCAGCGAAAGAGGAAGTATATACACTCCACCAATCACCTGAAAGTGATTTCTTGGCCGGCGCCCATAAATTCAGAGTTCTGTATGGAGACCAGGATCATTAGTGTGTGTGAGGCTTTATGGTACGTTCACACAGTGACCTGGTTTTTATTTTGGTTCAGTTTGATGTGCTGTAGATTCCTGTGAAGGGGGTGGAGTCAGAAAAGCAACTGTTCAATGAGGTGTCAGTGTTTCAGATTCATAGTCTGTTCTCTGGTCTGATGCCATGAGACGGTCAGGGGTCTTCATGTCTGTGTCTGAAATAATGGTAAATTTTAAATGTGCCGAGGAATCACCTTAGTCATGGACAAGCTCCACCAGCACCTGTCAGGACTCTGCTTTATGATTGGATTGTCATCATCCAATCAGGTTCAGGTCAGACAGGATCCAAATTTTTACTTGAAACTTCAGTGTCACAGTTTCTGTACACACATACTCACAGAACGGTTCACAGTTCACAAACACAGGTCCTCTCCACACATAAACAAACTAGAACTTTGCTGCAGATTTTTAGATTTATTTTAGAAAGTTTGATTCACAACTTTAAACTTATTGGTGACATCACTTCACAGGGTCAAAGTTTCTTTCTGAGGCTGTGAGACTCCAGCTCAGTGAGACTGATATTAACCACTAGTCTATGGTGACCAGTGTTGTTAATTCATATTTCCTGTTTTTCTTTGAAATGATCACCTTGTGTGTCCGTTGTTTGATTTACTTCCTGTCTTTTTTTTCTCTACTTCTGTGATAGTTCAGTGTTTGTGTTCCCCTCAGTCTTCATCAGTTCATCTGTTCTGCTCCCTGTGAGTCTGTGTTTGTGTTTTGTGTTTGTGTGTTTGTGTGTTTGTGTGTCTGGACTCTCTGCTGTTACCCTGTTGTGAAGTGTCTGTGTAGTTCCTCACTTTTGACCTTTGTGTGTGAATAAATCAGTGCAGCTGCTGGTTTACATCATCCTTCCTGTTTCCCTGCGTCTCTGTGAATCAGGACCTGATGTTTGGTTCAGTGATGTTGGACGACTCAAAGGCTGAAAACTGAGGTTTTCACTCAGCTGAAGCAGCCCAGCTGCAGGAGTTAGGGCGTGTCGTATGTAAATGATATGTTAATATGTGGAGCACGTTGTTGTTTTCACAGCTGCATCAGATTTATCAATGCATGATCCAATCAGTGCTAATTTGGCTGTTTTGTAACAGTTTAATAAATCAGATGAACAGAGTTTGGTGATAAATGAGAATTAGTGAATCACGTTGTCTCCTGTTTACTCCACTGAAATCAGGCTGATTCATTCAAAAATAGCTGTCTGCTAATTTGTTTTAAAGGCTTTGAGATAAGAATTTTTTTTGAGTATCTCATTAAAATATTGAGGTGAAAGTATGTTTGATGATTCAGTCCTGCTATTAAAAATGCAGCCCATTTCCTTTGTACTGTTATTTGGCCCAGTTTGTTTGATTTTCCCATGAAATCTCAGCCAGTGGAGCAGAAGTGATGTATTTAAAGAGCTGGCTTTAATCCAGACTGTTTGCAGTGCTGGTGGAGAACATACAAGAGAAGGTAATTTGTGCAGCAGATTATTATGACCCGTAGTTAGAGTGTCTCACCTCCTGCCACTGACAGAGGACGCCTCAGACATAAACTGATGGTAACACAAACTGTTAGACAGGCTAACCTACAGGCTAACCTACAGCTAACACTGAGACAGGCTAATACTGAGACAGGCTAACCTACAGCTAACACTGAGACAGACTAACACTGAGACAGGCTAACCTACAGCTAACACTGAGACAGGCTAATACTGAGACAGGCTAACCTACAGCTAACACTGAGACAGACTAACACTGAGACAGGCTAACCTACAGCTAACATTGACGCGTGCTAACCTACAGCTAACACCAAGACGTGCTAACCTAGAGCTAACACTGAGACAGGCTGACCTACAGCTAACACTGAGACAGGCTGACCTATGGCTAACGCTGAGACATGCTAACACTGAGACGTGCTAACCTACAGCTAACTATGAGAAAGGCAAACACTGAGACAGGCTAACCCACAGCTAACACTGAGACAGGCTAACCTCCAGCTAACTATGAGAAAGGCTAACACTGAGACAGGCTAACCTACAGCTATGACACACGCTAACACTGAAACAGGCTAACCTCCAGCTAACACTGAGACAGACTAACACTGAGACAGACTAACCCACAGCTAACACTGAGACAGGCTAACACTGAGACAGGCTAACCTACAGCTAACACTGAGACAGACTAACACTGAGACAGGCTAACCCACAGCTAACACTGAGACAGGCTAACACTGAGATGTGCTAACCTACAGCTAACACTGAGACAGGCTAACCTACAGCTAACACTGGGACAGGCTAACACTGAGACGTGCTAACCTCCAGCTAACACTGACACAGGCTAACCTACAGCTAACACTGGGACAGGCTAACACTGAGACGTGCTAACCTACAGCTAACACTGAGACAAGCTAACCTACAGCTAACATTGACGCGTGCTAACCTCCAGCTAACACTGAGACAGGCTAACCTACAGCCAACACTGAGACAGGCTAACACTGAGTCGTGCTAACCTACCTGGAGAGCAGGTAGAGATGAGAGGCTGTGTGTGCAGTGGGCTTGAGGACGTGTTTTCACCTCTGTAAAGTGACACTGGCCAAAATGTCAACAGTGACAATGAAGCAGCAGCGTTTTCATCAGGCTTCCTCCTGAATATTAAACCTGCTGGAGCTTATTATGAGTCAGAGAACCAGGGTCAAAACTGAGGAGGTCCACATTGTGATCTCCTCCCTTCACTCGTCTCACTGCTGACGAGCATCAAGTCACTTTATTTATTTGGTGCCACATCATAAGAGAAGTTACTGTATCTCCAACACACAGACCGTCTTTGTATAATCACTGTGTTTAAATTCACTGAGACACTGGAGCTCCCAGTGTGTGTGTGTGTGTGTGTGTGTGTGTGTGTGTCTCTTATATGAACAGTTCACAGTTTCATGTAAATGCAGTTAATGTGTGTGCTGCTGCAGCAGTGGGAACTGCCATTGTTCTCCATCTAAATCTAATCCTCATCCATCTCAGTTCAGTCAGCTGACACAATTTCTGCCAATAAGGGGAGTATAGATAATTAGGTCCCCCCCCCACACACACATTTTTTCATATTATAATTCTGTAGCTGTCTGTTCGGTTCCTCTCCTCTGGAACCCTGACTCCCTCACGTCATCTCTCCTCCTCTGAATCTCTCCTCTCCTTCAGTCCTCTCTCTCTGTCAGCCCCTCTCTCCACCTCAGAAAGTGCAGAGTCAGTATCTTCCTCGCATCCCCAGAGGTTGACAAAGACATAGGAAAAAACATCAGAAATAAAGCCTTATGCAGCTTTTTCTGCAGTTTAATGAATAATTCTGGTTTTATTGTGAAAGTTTTGGCTACAATAGTATTGTTAGTATCTGATGAAGGACGTTGCAAAAAAGAAATCAGCAGTCAGATGATTGGACGTGATGACTGAGGGTCTGAGGTCAGCTTATGTGCAGCACTGGAGTCTAAGTCTGGGGACCCTCACTGGAGGTTTGGTCTGACGAGGATGTGAACCCTGAACCTGCTGTTGTAACCCTAAATCTGAGGCAAAAAGAAAGAAGCAGTTTCAGCCCACAGGAAGCTGGAGGACAGGTAAGTCAGCAAAGATCTTTTCTGATTGGCCACTCTGACCCAAAACTGCTCATCTGTTTGGTTTGTCAGTCAAAGGAAAACTCATTCACCACCTACAGTGGTTAAAATGAGGGATTTAAATATTCCTTCGGCAGAACGTTGAGCTCCAGCTGCTCCTCTCCATCTGCACCATCTCACTTCACAGCAACCGCCTCATTTTACTGCAGCCTGTGGAAATCCTCCGAAAGGTCACAGCAGATAACACTTAGAGCAGGACTGTTCAATAGGATGATAGCCTGGAGCGATAGGTACAGCCCTGTTCTTACAGGGTGTGTGTGTGTGTGTGTGTGTGTGTGTGTGTGCGTAACTGCACATCCTCTCTCTCTGTTCTCAAATTGAACACTGCTGCTCAGAATAGAAGCTGAAAGATGACAACGACGCTTTGATTACAGGAAACAATTGATTGTGTGGATTGGAGGATGGAGGACAGGCGTCTGCTCTCTGTGGTGGAGAACAGGTGGAACGTTCTGAACAGGAAGTATAACAACATACAAACATCTATAAACTGATGACTGAGTGACTCTGAAATCAGTCTGAGGATGTTAGTGAGCGATGAACCTGCTGAACAAATAATTGATTATTTGACACTGTGGGTTTAATATAGAGCCAGAAAACAAACTGATCTGTCTACATCAATAAAAATAAAAAAATAAAAAATAAAAATAACACATGACAGCAGAGCTCAACCATGATACTGATGAATGTTTCAGGTGTTACTGACGACAGCAGAGCTGCACATACTTTAAATGTGACTGATGACAGGAAGTTAGATTTTAATTTGACTTTATGGAGCTCTTTTATCATTCATTGTAGCATTAGAAATGTTCACGTTTATTTATCAGATTTTCAGGACCCCAGACTCAAACTGTTGTTGGTTGTGGAGGAGAAAGGTGATGTTGTGACTTAGGGTTAGGGGTTAGGGTTAATACATCTGTCAGGTGGGGGCAGACTGAACGGCTGTGTTCATTACGTGTTAACAGTGTTTGAGCAGAATTAATCACAACAAACACACAGTTGAATGATTTAATTCATTTATGCTACAATATCACACACACACCAACATGAGTAAACGGAACAATTAGAGACAAACAAAGATGAATAACCCCGACTGCAGTAAAAACATTAGCATCTGCTAATGCATCAAAAACCACACAAGCCTGCGGCTGAACACAGTGAAGTGAATTAATTAAGTTAATGCAGTGACCTGGCGACCCAGAACCAGCAACACAGTCCTCTGGACCAGTACCTGGGCCCCTGCCCTCTCTGAGTGTGTGTGTGTGTGTGTGTGTGTGTGTGTGTCAGCACAGAGGTGCAGATGGAGTATGTTCTGTTTCCTCCCTTCCTTTAGGCTTTGTCATGACACAGAGTTGTGTGCTTCCATGTCCCTGAATGAATGAATGAATGAATGAATTGATGCCTTTATTGTCATTACACAGTGTACAATGACAATAAAGGCAAAAATAAGTGTAAAATAAGTAAATAAAAAATCAATGGTTTACATCATAGGCATAAAGAAAGAGAGCAGTCAACTAACAAATAAAAATATAAGTATGAGCTGTGGGTGTCTGGAGGGAGGGAGGTGGGCAGCCAGTAATATTCTGGATGGTGTTAATGATGGTGTCCTGTCTGCTGGGAGCAGCTGGTGAACCATGCAGAGATCGACAGCTCAGCACTGTCAGCGTTAGGACTCCAGCAGGTCTTCAGGTTCTTTGTGAGGATCCTCAGGAGGCGCAGTCGCTGCTGGGAGTTTGTCACTGCTGTGATGTGTTGTAGTTCAGGAGAGGTTGGAGGGTATGTACATACACGCAGAAACCCTCTCCACACAGTCCTCACAGATGTGGACTCTGAGTGGTCAACAGGACGTCCTTGGTCCAATGACAGATCAGTGGGACAGGTGGTGGCCAGTCTGAGGGGGATGACTGTCGTCCTCTGAAGATCTGTAAACTACTGTGTGACAGGGGAGAGCCACAGTGGGACAGACGCCAACGCTGTTGTGTTACAGGTCAACGGCGGCAGACTATCTGAAAATCATACACTGGGCCGGGATCATGGCGGCTTTGTTGTGGTTCAGTCTAAACAAGCAGAACTGGCATAATGGAGACTCTTCTTCTTCTGTTTAAAAGAGGCTTTACACAGACATTGATCCAGCACTGTGAATACCTCTACTGCTGACTGAAAGGCATTAACAGTGCCCCCCCCCCACCCCTAACCACTCCCTGTTTGTAGCTTGTATACAGACGATGAGGTGGAATAAAGGCACATCATCCTTGAACAGGCTGTTTGAGAGCAGAGCTGTAGAGACGATGCTGGAGGATATGACAGCAGAGCAGAAGACAGGCTGTTACCTGAAACCTGCTGAAAGCCTCTCAGCTTCACACTGAGCTGTCCAGCACCAACCAGAGGAGGGAACGCTGCTGAGACTCTCTGAATCACTGAATCACATCAGGGTCTCCCATCATCTCTCTGCTGTGCAGCTCTGCACCTGCTCATTTGTCTGGAATATCACAACAAGTGACGGGATCTTGACTGGTCCAAAATATTGTACATGACCCAAAAAGAATCAACTCAAACTGATCTCAGAGACGTCACAGGGAGACAGAATAAAGTATTTTTGTTTACTATTGTTTACTATTCTATTCTATTCTATAACATATATGAAATTCTCATAGTAAAATTTGTATATATACGTATTGTTAACCCTTCCTGTTTCAGCATATTAAGTCTCCCCTATGCTCCCCGGGAGCACAGGGGAGACTTAATATGCTGCTCCAAGGCTCCCTTCACCTCCAGCCACAGACGGCAAGAACCACACAGGAGCCGGCCTTGGTCCTGAGGAATGTAGACTTTATTTCCAACAGCGGTTGACAACCACATACATTGGTCTGCTAATTCTCTGTTACCAATGATCACACTCTAGCATGAACCGCCAATTGATCGCACACCACCACTCACACCTGCCACACACATGCTCTTAAAGGAGCCACACCATTTATATAACATTATATTAAAACTCTATATATCTATATAATATATTTTTATTTGGTATAACGTGTTGTGATATATGTTAACAATATAATTTATCATTTACTTTTTAATACAACAGACATAAAAATTCTACATGTTTATATATGTTTTTCTTTTCTCATTAATCTTAAACATGTCTCTTCTCATTCTGATAAAGTGTCTCCAACTTTTGGACTCTACTGTTTTTAATATCAACATATACTGACAGGCTCTGGGATGGATATATATTTATGTAACATGTGAACAATATAAGCCTGCGACACCCACCTGTTCACCTGCGCCACCCTCATCAACACCTGAGCCCCACACTGATGTGCACGGCAGAGACCTGGCGGCAGGTAGGTGACCATTTTAGCAGGTCCACAATTTATCTCTTACTTTTTTACTTGTTTAAACCATTAGTTACCTTTAGCTAACTTTTTCAGCCTGAAGTTAATTTTAGCTAACTATTTCAACCACAAATTAACTACTTATTTCAACCATCAGCTAACTATTGTAACCATAAATTAGCCTACTTTTAGCTATTTCAAACATCAGCTAACTATTTCAACCATGAATTAGCTTACTTTTAGCTAACTGTTTCAACCATTAGTTAACTATTTAAACCATATTTTTTTTGTCTTCAATTTAATTTTATTTATTTTATCACTTTTAGCTAACTATTTCAAGCATTTAGGATGAAGTGTCTCGGGGGGCTGTTAATAACTGATGGGGAATTGTTTTCATTAAATTAAGTTCACTGATTTAACCATATGACAAATGACAACAACATAATGTCAGGGTTAGGGTTAACCCTAACCCTCTTCATCTGCTTCGCTTTGAAAAACATCAGACTGTTGTATCATTGTGTCTCTATACAGGATGTGTGATATGGTGGAAATCCTGTGTGATACAGGTTATACAGGTTATTTGTTAGCTCCACACAGAGCAGTATGAATCAATCATTGTGTGTGTGTGTGTGTGTGTGTGTGTGTGTGTGTGTGTGTGAGTTTGTGTGAGTGTGTGAGAGAGAATGAGAGCGAGAGAGATGGAAGAATCTGACTAGATCTGATTGGTGGATGTGGGGCAGTACATGCTAATGTGTTCATGCTGTTGCTGCTGGTCCAGGAAAGTATTGCTGCCACCATGTGATGTAAATCCTGTATGATAGAATCTATCCGCAGGTGTTGTTACTTTCATTCCGGTTGTGATAATTGGCTGTAGTCTGTCAGCGTAAATCCTGTGACCACATTTCTGGTCCTGATCCTAATTGTACTCCTTGAATATAGTGAATATGTTCCAGTGTTATTTATTTATCTCCCACATCCATACAGCAGCACAGTGTACACTTTCAGTTCTAACTATAAATGTTCCCCATAATATCTTGTACAGCTCCAGTAAGTAATGTTTGCCATCATCACCATCTTACTTTTCATAATCGGCACTAAACACAGGGTACAGCAGAGGCTGATGGGAATTATTTTTGCAGGTATTTGTAAGTCAAAGTAATTTCAATTCACTGTGGTGGTTTATGAATGCTGGAACCAAATTTCATTTCATTTCAGTGTCAGGACAGACTGACCAAGATTTGAAACCGTCCACACAGTTGAACAGCCACTGTTTAAGGGTTTGATTCAACTCCCTGAATGCAGCACCAACCAACAGTTATGGGCATATTTTACACGAATGCACGACCCACAGAAAGAAGGAACAAATGGGACACAGCCTGTTAATATATCCAGTGGAACTGTACATATTGAACAATGCCTGCAGTACAGTGGTAAACCAAAACTGTAATGAGGCAGGAGGCATCAGGTTCTAAGTGCTGGGAGTGAGATCTGAAAGGAGATGTCAGGGGAGGTAAAGTGAGTGAGAAGAGCAGCTGAAACATGAAAGGCTGCAGCAGCAGAGGATGAGTGGCTCGCTCCACAGCTCTGTTAACGAGCAGTGAAAACACAGATTCAGCTGATGCATCAATAGTTTTATTAACTTACAATTAACAGTGAAGAGGAAACTCTGAGGCCTTCAGTGTTCTCTTACTCACTGTGTGGGAGTGGAAACATATTTAACCTTTATTATATAGGAGAGGGTAGCTGAATGTCATTAGACTGAACATGAACAATGATGGAGGCTGAGGGCTGCTCATGACTCTCTGATGGGATCACAGAGTTAATGTTCATGACCAGCACTGGATCATAGTAAGGCTGTGGGCTGAGGTGGCTGAGGTAGATGTGATGAGAAGAGAGGAGGAGCTGATTTGTCCTGAGGGAGTCCAGCTCAACGAGAGCTGGAGGTTGGTGGATTCGCAGCAGGAAAAGCTGAATGTTGGTTGGACAGGAGGACAGACCCTCTGTCTCCCCACACATCAGACCAGGACTGCAGGGTTACAGCAGAGCGACAGGGACCACACCCTGTCTATATCAGGCCCTGCTGAACGCAGCATAGCCGATGTGCTGGTGGCATTTCCATATGTTAGAGCAACACAAACCAGCCTGAGTACACCCACACCCTTCCACTGAGACAGCCTGAGACTCTGAGTCAGTGAAGGGACCTGGTGATGAGAGTGTTTCTGTGTCTAAGATTCAGTATGAACACACTGCTTAAGTTGTGTGACACTTCAGGTTGATGTGTGTCAACTCTCCAAAAAAGCGTCTTGTGTTTATGTGATACATTGAGTGTGTGCTGTGTGTGCGATGAAGCAACGCTCTGCTCTGCTCTCCTTTTATGGTACAGAGTCTGTGGAGAACAATGGAAGCTGCTTCAAAAAAAGAGAAAGTAGTTGTGTGGTGCAGCTGGGTTATAGCCTCAGGGTTATAAACTGTAACTGTGTTTGTGAATATAACAATGTGGGCTAAACTAAAACACAATATCAAATAACAGTGTCAGGGCCTTGAAGGAGTACTGCAGTGATTTTGTGTTATACTTCCTTAAAGTTCCTCCGGACATGTTCTAGAAAAATCCTCTGCTATGATTCATGTTTAGTTTCACATGTGTTCATAAAAATCTACTCTGACTTCCTGATTGAGACACCTGGATCAGGCCTTTGCCCCGCCCACCACCTGCTGGCTCCAGGTCTCCAGGTGAAAGAGCAGAGAGGATGAAGATGTTAGAGGAGGAAACATCAGAGACTCAGCCTCATGTTGGAGCCTCAGTCAGACCCAGACTCAGATGAGGAGTCTGTTGAGACCAGAATCACAGACTAGCAGACGGATCAGAACCGTTGGCATAGCTTAGCATCTTTTATTTGTTTATGTTGTCTGTTAGCTTGTAACTGGCAGTGGCTGACACAGTGTTAGTGGTTGTGCTAATGCTAACTCTGGCTCTCTGTGCTGACAAGGTTTCAGGTGTATTTAGCCCCATCCCCCGTCCCCACAGGTTGACAGGATTGGTTCACCAGGTTCTATGATGTATGAAGAATGAAGTTGAGAAGAACTCCCCCAGAGTGGAAATAAAGGAACATATTTGACCAATATGACCAATGGGAACTTGTCATGGAAGGAAAAGCTCAACTGTTATGAAGAACATTAACAATAGTTGTGTTCAGGGTGAGACAATGGATCTGAAACTGCTTTTTACTATGACATCAAACTGTCTTCCTGTCTGATTCACCTGGAAGACCAGACTTAGGAGGAAGATTGACTTTCAGTTTTTCTTGAGTGTGTGACCTCAATCTGTTTTTACTGAGACAGCAGCTCCTGGACTGATCCTGAATCTGATCCTCCAGACTGACTGAAAGAGAGTTCATAGGTCAGATTTCTGTTACTCCTTCATGTAATTATTAATATATTAGGGGGCAATGAAATTGTTTGTGGTAAGCAGAGGAGATGATCCACAGAAGGCAGAAATGAACAGATGGAGGTGGCGGTGATGCTGATATGGGGTCAGCACTCAGGTAACTGAGGTCCTGAGACCAGAACTACTCTGAACTGAGAGGTTGTCATTGTGAGCATGTGAAGACGCCACACTGTCCAGTATCATCCAAGATCATCTAATGTTGAAGAAGTAAAACCATCTTTTCCTAAACCTAACCAAGCCATGACTGTTACTATCGTAACCATAGTGATGAAGGTAGGTACGCTGCTCTCTGTACAGTCCATGTGTTTATTATTGTAACTATTCAGTTCAATTCAATTTTGTTTGTTAAATCATAAAAAACATTATCTCAAGGCACTTTACAGGGTCAGGTCAAGACCTTACTTTGTTACAGAGAAAAACCCAACAGTTCCCACAAAGAGCAGCGCTTGGTGACAGGGGGGAGGAAAAACTCCCTTTAACAGGAAGAAACCTCCAACAGAACCGGGCTCAGGGTGGGGGGGTCTGCCTCGACCGGTTGGGTTTAGGAGGAGAAAAGGGGGGGTCGGGGGAGGAGAGAGGAGAAAAGAGAGAGAGAGACCAGGAACAGCTGTGTAGGTAATGGTGTTATCAATAATGATGACAGGTAACAGTGGTTAATAGTAATGATGAGTAGTGGTGGATCTGGATCCTGCTGCTCCAGAGGCAGAGAGACCTGCAGAATGAGGACAGAGAGAGGGAGAGAGAGAGAGAGAGAGAGAGAGAGAGAGAGAGAGAGAGAGCGCCCAGTGAATCATGGGAATCCCCCAGCAGTCTAGCTCTATAGCAGCATAACTCAGGGATGGGTCAGGACATACCCGAGCCAGCCCTAACTATAAGCTTTTACAGGACAGTTTTAAGCCTGATCTTAAAGGTAGAGAGGGTGTCTGCCTCCCGAACCCACACTGGGAGCTGGTTCCACAGGAGAGGAGCCTGATAGCTGAAGGCTCTGCCCCCCATTCTACTCTTACAAACTCTGGGAACCACAAGTTGACCTGCATTTAGAGAGCAAAGTGTCCTATTGGGAAAATAGGGAAGTATAAGCTCTCCAAGGTACGATGGTGCCTGACCATTAATGGCTTTGTAGGTGAGGAGGAGGATTTTAAATTATATCCTGGATTTTACAGGGAGCCAATGCAGAGAAGCTAACACAGGAGAGATGTGATCTCGTTTCCTAGTTCCTGTCAGTGCTGCAGCATTTTGGATCAATTGGAGGCTTTTTACTGAATTTTTGGGACATCCTGACAATAAAGAGTTACAGTAGTCCAGTCTTGAGGTAACAAATGCATGAACTAGTTTTTCAGCTTCCTTTAGACACAGAATGGGTCTGATTTTTGCAATATTGCGCAGGTGGAAGAAGGCTGTCCTAGAGACTTGCTTTATATGTGAAGTAAAGGACAAGTCCTGGTCAAAAATGACACCAAGGTTTCTGACTGTAGCTTTGGAGGCCAAGGTGATGTCATCCAGAGTCAGTATATTATCACATAGTGTATCTCTGAGGTGTTTTGGGACAATTACAATAACTTCAGTTTTGTCTGAATTTAAGAGTAAGAAATTACTGGTCATCCAGGTTTTGATGTCCTTAAGACACACCAGAAGCCTGACAGACAGACAGACAGAGAGAGAGAGAGAGACATAGAGAGAGAGAGAGAGAGAGAGAGAGAGAGAGAGAGAGAGACAGACAGACAGACAGACAGATAGACAGACAGAGAGAGAGACATAGAGATAGAGAGAGAGAGAGACAGACAGACAGAGACATAGAGAGAGAGAGAGACAGAGAGAGAGAGACAGACAGACAGACAGAGAGAGGGAGACAGACAGATAGAGAGAGAGAGACATAGAGAGAGAGAGACAGAGAGAGAGAGCGAGACAGACAGAGAGAGAGAGAGAGAGAGAGAGACAGACAGAGAGAGAGAGAGACAGACAGATAGAGAGAGAGAGACATAGAGAGAGAGAGACAGAGAGAGAGAGAGAGTCTCTGGTTGCTGTGGCTTCAGTGAACACACAACCAGCTATGTCAAACAAGACGAGGAAATGCAGGGCTTTCTGCACCATTTACTGAAAATAATGATAGTGGAGACAAAAATATGATTCAGAGGTCACTTCATTTTACCCTGTTGTTATCCAGCAGCTCCATTTACAGATCAAGATCACTGACTGAGCTGTACATAAATCCTTATTGGAAAATGTTGGCAGGGATAATGGTCATATAAAAGAAATCACGCTGAGTATGTGCTGAGCTTTTGTTGATAAAGTGCATGAAGAGGAAAATAAAAGGAAGATGAGCAGCTCAGTCTTTTACTGCACTGAATGAACAGTATACTGTGAGCTCAGATTCATGAGGCTGTGACTGAGGAGGCAGCGAGGCCCAGGCAGTCTGCCAGTCTGTCTGTCCATCCCACACTGGTCCACAGCAAATGTCTCCATGAAAACTGCTGTGAATATTTAGGAGCAGTGGAAACCACCAACCTTTAAAGCTGCAGTACACCATTCTGGAAAAAACACTTGTTTTCACAGATTATCAGGTCCAGTCCACAGTGTTACAGTAACACCATCACAGCAGTGAGGCTTCTCTGCAGACATTTTTTACACACCTCTGTGAGTCTGCATTTCTGCAGACTTTGTCTGAGGGAATTACCCAAAGTTCATAGCAATGTGACATTCAACAATGGAGGTACTATGGTAACCAGGTGACGCCTAGAACTGTGTGTGGTTATCTGTCCTGTGATGATGATGATGATGATGATGATGATGATGATGATGATGATGAATTCAAATCTGCTTTCATCAACTCTGATCCAACTTCACTGTTCTGTTTCCAGACAGGAAGTGAGGGGAGGGAGTAAAACAATCAAAAGGCATCGTCAGGGTAACGTGATCCTGTCCTGTCCATTCGTCTTCATACCACATGAGCCTTCAGTCACACTCAATCACTTATCAGGTGACGTCAGTGAAGACTGTGAGGGTTCAGGACTGAGGCCTTCGGGGGAACGTCAGGATCAGGATCAGGACTTTGACAGGATAAGGTGACAGTTTCAGATATGACAGAAAGTTGTTTTTATAAACGTTACCTACTGAACCTTTAAAGCTTTCCACCTGTCATGACCGAGCAACATGAAAACCAGGTGTTTTTGTTCAAAGGTTTTTATTCTCCAGGTGGTTGGAGAATGTGTGAACACAAACAGCAGCGGTAGACCAAGGGGAGGCAGGGCTGGAGGAGCTGTTTGAATCAAAGAAACAAACTTAACTTTCAACACTGTCTGAACTGAAAAACCAAAAACAACCAAAGTAGCACAGCATCATGTTCCTCGTGTGAGTGAATGAGGAAGAATGTCTGTGTGTGTGAGTTTGTCTGGGTTTTAAAGTCTATAGTCTAACCCTAACCCTGGCCCAGGTGGTTCGAGTACCTCAGTACCTCAGTGAAATTATAAAGTTCAAAGTCAATTCAACAATTAACATGAACTCACACAAACAAGAGGCAATGACTTGGAGCTGAGGACTCCAGCCCCCCCACATGACGAGCTGCCCAATCTTTTATCGTCTCAGTCTCACTCGATTGGAGGGCTGGACCAAGTCCTGCTCCAATCAGGAGCCATAGCTCCAGCTGGTGCAGCCAGTTGAGGAACAGGGACCACACACCCTGCTTTGCATACAAGATGCGACAGAGCCACGTCCATGCATCAGGCCATTCAGTTTCTTCCTGTAGGAGAATTTATGAACATCTGAGTGACTGAAAGGCTCCCACAGGAAGCCAGCATGGTGATCCTGATTCAGGCCTAAGTGACTGTACTTTTTTTGGAGTCAGCCTGAGGCCATGTTGTTTTGTTTGTGGTGTAGAAAGCCTGCAGGCTTTTCCCATGGGAACAAAACAGTCTGATGTGGTCTGAGATTAAGATGGAAGTTAAGACGTTCACCATTCAATAGTTTCGTAACTAAACATAGTTGAGAATCTATTATTTATTTAGACATATCTAAGATTAAGATTCCTGCTCCAGTCAGTAACCATTAGGGTGTAATGGCTCCTTTAAACTGCCTTCAGGTCAAATCACCTTAAGGTGAACTGAATTTTCTCTTTTTACCTTTGATTTACAGGTTTAAACATCAGCCCAGAGCTTCTCTTTTTTTCACAGCTGACTTACAGTGAGCATGTCGGACCACAAGAACAGCTGGTTTCAGTCTGTTATCAGCTGGTTTCATCTTAATGTAAGCTGGTCTCAGTCTGGTCTCAGCTGATTTAAGTCTAGTATCAGCTGGTTTCAGTCTGGTCTCAGCTGATTTCAGTCTGTTATCAGCTGGTTTCATCTTAATGTCACCTGGTCTCAGTCTAGTATCAGCTGATTTCAGTCTAGTCTCAGCTGGTTTCAGCCTAGTATCAGCTGGTTTCAGTCTAGTCTCAGCTGGTTTCAGTTTAGTGTCAGCTGGTTTCAGTCTATTATCAGCTGGTTTCAATCTAGTGTCAGCTGGCTTTGAGTTTAGTCTCAGCTGGTTTTAGTCTATTATAGCTGGTTTCAGTCTAATGTCAGCTGGTTTCAGTCTAGTGTCAGCTGGTTTCAGTTTAGTCTCAGCTGGATTCAGTCTAAGGTCAACAGGTTTCAGTCTAGTCTCAGCTGGTTTCAGCCTAGTATCAGCTGGTTTCGGTCTAGTGTCAGCTGGTTTCAGTTTAGTCTCAGCTGGATTCAGTCTAAGGTCAGCTTGTTTCAGTCTAGTCTCAGCTGGTTTCAGCCTAGTATCAGCTGGTTTCAGTCTAGTGTCAGCTATTTCAGTCTAGTGTCAGCTGGTTTCAGTTTAGTATCAGCTGGTTTCAGGCTCACATTCACAGTATTTTAATGAAGCTGAATTCACAGTGACACTTCTCATTTACATGTTTTACTGTTTGAAACAACAGGTTTGAAACAGAGACAGATGTGGTCCATTAAGGCGACATGTCACTGCAGTCACTTCAAGCCGCTGCTAAAACCCTGATGTTATAACCATGACATCGTCTGACAGAATCAAACATCAGTTAAAGACAAAGACTGAGCTGAGATTTCACTGGGAGGAACAGAGAAGATCAGTCACATCAGCTGCTGTGGTCATTTGAATGAGAGGTGTTCCTGTGGAGGGAAAGATCGACCTCCTGTTCACTGGACAAAATACTGGTGAAAGTCTTCTATGTAGTTGTGCATCATGAAGTGACTGCTCCATTTTAATGTCATGTGTAGGTATTGAAAACATATTAAATGTTGAACTGCTCTTCAATGTTTACAGTACAGTTATATGTAGAGTCCATATGCAGCAGAAAGGTTCAGGCTGTAAATTATAACCACAGATGTTTGATGCTCAGTGAAGATTGAAAAGGACACGTCTCCATCCTCAGTCCACAGTATCCTACAGTATTTTTACATATTAAAAAATATATGTGACTGAAGTGAATCTAACATAGGTTAGATTATCCAGAATAACAGTTTGATTTAGACATCTATACACACACACACACACACACACACACACACACACAGAGGTACCATGTCATGGTATATGTGGACGTGGTTCAGGTGTGACAGTGACAGACAGTCATCTAAGTGTTATTGTCTTTTCTTTATTGGATATTTCACAGTGAATATTAATGTTCTGCAAAACTGAAAAAAGTAAAAATAAAAATAAAAACATAAATAAAAGAAGAAAACATAAATTCATGAACACACGTGGCTCTGACAGTTGATGCCATTTAAAAACTAAAGCTTTGTGATTCTGTGTAAAGGATCAGGTTGAACATCCTCACTGTGCCTACATTATACAGGACATCTGAATTAAAGATAAAGAACCTGTGTACTAATGGAGTCAGATTCATTAAGGTGGACCCGGATTCACAGACCTGATCGGGCAGCTGAGCCGATCCGGGTCTCCGCGGTTAAATCCAGGCCGTGTTTGATTCACATCAATTAAAGAATTAAGCGAACAGCTGATTTCATTTATCGATTTTAAAAATGCACAGCGACAGACTGAATCCGTGGAGTCTCCGGCAGGCTGCGCTGTGCCCGCGCACCCCCTATGCGCGATCCGGTCTCGTCGTGAGCGCGCAGCACCTTCAGCAGCAGAGAGCGGACCGTCCGTCCGTCAGTCAGTCAGTGTCGGAGCGGCTCTGCTGCTGTGGATGGTGCCGAGCAGGACGGACTTTTTCACCGGGACATTCAGCAACATGGCCGGGTGAGTCCCAGCTGAGCGACGGGGCCAAACTTAGAGGTGTGCGGAAGATCGTGCGGTGCGAATGCGGGGAGCGGGTTTCCGCACTCGCTGATGCGTTTTCTGTTTTTCTCTCAAAGACACGGTGGGACCGGGTTCCTGACCTGAGCCCGGACCATCTTGTGTTCTAGCCTGTTACTGTACCGACGAGCTGCAGCTCCGTGGCTGCACGCAGTGCTGACTGAGCGGGAGCGAACCGTGTGGAGGGAAAGCAGCTGAGCGGTGACTGCTGATGAGCAGCGGGCTGCGGGGCTCCGGCTTCTGCTGCATGGGACAACTGAGAGTCCGGTCCCCGCCGCAGCCATCCGGACCCGGTCTCTGTGCAGTTGTCATTGCTTTCTCCTTGCACTACAACGCGCAGCGATACAGAGAATCTAGCTTCATGTCAGCTGTGGATGAACAGAAACGGTTTGCTTCGTGCATGTAACAGATTTTGTGTGGAGGCAGGTGCATCTCTGAGCTATCGATTACGCATCAGATACAACAACTTCAGTATCTATTTGTGATCAGAAGGCAGGCCTTTCTGCGCGTTTATGGTAATTACCTCCATATCACTGTAGCCTCCACTGTGCACATCACATCCACAGCTGGAGTGCTCCGGGAGAGAAATAAAGAAATCGTAATTAGTGTGGCATTTCATCAGCTGGAGGCCTGGAAGCACTTAGAAGAAATCCTTGGATCTTTCTGTCACAGTGGAGGAGTCCTGCAGGCTGAGTGTGATGGCAGTGCAGACATGTTGGAGTTTAGAGGTGCATGTATGTGTTGCTGCAGACAGACAGATGGAAGCAACAACTGGGGCTGGCTGAAGTGTCCCATGGGTGTGCATGTTGATAATCTGTGTGTGTGTGTGTGTGTGTGAGAGAGAGAGAGAAAGAAGGGAGGCTGCATGATGAAGGTTACAGCAGTCAGTGAAGGGCCGCTCTGTCAGGGTGGAGCTCCATTAACTCGTCATTTTACAGGGAGGCTTCTGCAAAAACCATCAGGCTGCAGGAGACAGTGATTTCACATGAGACTGAGGGGGCATTCAGTCCATACCTGTTTACCACACGCATCTGCTGCTGCTGCTGCTGTGTGTGTGTGTGTGTGTGTGTGTGTGTGTGTGTGTGTGTGTGTGCGCGCGCACGCGTGCGCTAAAGCTTCCTCCTCTCACCTTTCAGCAGGCAGGCGGCCAAGCAGCCACACAGCTGTCTATTCACTTGCTGTGTTACAGCTCCTCTTCCTCTTCCTCACCTCTTTCCCCAGCACCTCCCCCTCATCACCTCTCATCCTTACACCTCCTCCATCACCTCCTTCTCTCTCACCTGCTCCAGGGGCTGACTGGAGCTCAGCCAGGCCCTCTGTACGCTGCCATGTTCATGATAATTACTGGCTCGGCCCTTCATGATTGTAGCCACTGACCAACACTGACGATAATCCCTGACCTCCAGCTGCTTGTTATTAGTGAGCTACCAAAGAAATGAACAGTCATTCAGTCTGTTTTGTCTTCTAAATGATTAACCTCCAGTTTCCCCTCAGAGTCTCTGCTGAACAACCTGGTGTCTGTGAAAATAAGCTGGTCTGCATGTATGTGAATGAAGCAGCAGTTCAGCAGCAAATGTCCATTGTTTGATTATTTCACCCACCAGCTCCACTGAAGCATCAGAACAAGCACGTTCTGCATGTTCTGGTGTGAGAAGAGCTAAAGTGAGACTGGAACTTGTTTAAAAACCAATCAGATGTCCTTGTTTGATTTGGTGTTTCTGTGTTGAACAGCGCTGAATGTTAGTAGCAGCACTGAGGTTAGTTTGGAGATGATGTCTGGACGTCTGCTTTCTCTTATTAAAACGAATTAAAGCAAAAGTTCCATTGCATATATGCAGCATTAGCATCTCTAGTTAACGAGAAACAAAATAACATTTTAAACCTGTTCATGAGTTTTGGAGGATTTTTGATCTTAATATTTTCCTTCTTGTAGCAGAGCTAGGCTAACAGTTTCCCCCTGCTTCCAGTCTTTGTGCTAAGCTAGGCTCAACATGCCTGTAGCCCGTTACTGACACACAGAGCTGTCTCTGGGTCAGTTGTTGGACCTGTTCATTGTGTGTAGTCTTAATGAGGCTGTTGGAGTCTGAGTGAAATGTACTGTGTGTCTCTGTGTTGTTGTGGCTGCAGCAGTGACTCTTCAAACATGTGGATGGTTTTACTCACTGATGTTTCTGTGGAAACGTTAACATTTAAAACACAGCCTGTGGCGTCGTGGTGTGAGAACCTGGTGGAGCTGACGAGGCTCTGATCAGTTTGCTTTGATGGAGGCTCAGCTGGTGTGATGGAGGTTACTCTGGTCTGGATTCTGGCTGCAGCGCTGCAGATAACCTGTGCATGAGATTTTGCAGAGGAGCTGCTGTACGGCTGCTGCCTGCAGAGGCTGACCTCCCGAGCATACTGACCTCCACATGGAAGGTGGAGGGAGGGGGTGGGGGTTAGATGGAGGCCCTCCCTCCGTTCGTTTTGTTCTCCTTCTCCCTGAGTGCCTTGCTCCACAGGCTGCCTGCTTGGAAATGGCATCGTTGCAACCCCTCCTCCTCCTCCTCCTCCGCCCTTCCCCTCACTTTTCCTTCATCTCTGGGGTCCCGAGGGCTTTGTGAGCGTCTGTTCGTGCCAAATGCCAGCACTCTGCAGCCCCCCCACCCCCCCACCCCCTCCTTCTGTGTGTGTGTGTGAGAGAAAGAGAAAGGGAGAGAGGGAGAGGGAGAGTTGGGGGATTTCTTTGGATCCCTCCTTCATCCAGGGTGGGGGGTTGCCTGTTGTGTACTAGTGCTTCGTCCTCACTGTTTGTGCGATTGGCTGGTGAATGTGTGTGTGAACGGGCCTGCCATTGTTCTCAGCGACTACTGGAATGCTGTTGAATGGTGGTTGTGTCAGCCCAGATGCCCGGCAGTATTGTCTGTCTTTGTGGTTTTCATCGCTCCATTTTTGGCCGTCATGTGTGCGACAGTCGGGTCTCACCGTCACCCCGAGCCTCTGTGAACCAGCAGCATCTGGAAAGATAATAATCTCCATTCTGCCTTGTTTGTAGGACAGTGTCAGGCTGCAGTATCAGTTCTCCATCAGTAAATCATGTCAGCTTCATTCTCGACCATTAGCATGAGATCATTTTGTTGAATGGTGCTGTCAGGAGACTCCACACTGCACAGTACAGTGTGTGCCAGCAGGTCAGATTGAGAGGGAAATGTACTTTCACTGCAGGGCTGTATGGCACGAGAGGGGGGGCAGGTTTCTCTCCTCACAGACCTGGAGACTTCAGCCCTGATACTGGCTCTAAGACACAAGAACTCAAATTGATCTGAGGTCAAACCAAAAGTTGAGATTAAACCATACCACCTTCAATATTCTGGTCCCTCATCAATATCTCTGTCACTGCAACTAATAATCAGTTAATACTTTAATGAGAAAACAAGAAAATTATCCTAACTATTGATCACTCTGAGCACCATTGATCACTGAGATCATTGTGTGGAAGCTCCAGATTAATTTTATTTAAATGTTTAATACCGTGAAATACATGAAATACATAATAATAATAATAATAATAATAATAATAATAATAATAATAATTTATACAACATATAATAAATTAATATCAAATCGTAACAAGTCTTCAGAAGAAATATTGATTAATTATTTCCACAATGAGTCATTCTCCTGATCCTCTGTTAAATCATCAGTAATGATCCATATTTTCTGATGCTGATTAGCTGCAGATTAATTTGAAGTGTTGATGGAAGTTGAAGTGTCAGCACTGAAAACAGCTGAAATGAAAGTTTAATCATCTGGATGAACCAAAACAGGTGAAGAGTAGAAGATAAACACCTGTGGATACTCACATGACCTGTCAATCAGAGAATCAGACTGATGGGGGGCGTGGTCATTTCATTACTCTGGTTCCTCCAGCTGTTGGTGGTATGACTGCAAATGTTTCACAATAAAAGGCCTGCTAAGAAATAAGGTGTCTGTCCACTGAGTTGCTAAAGGGCTTTTAATTTGAAATGGTTGCATGGTCTCATCCTGCTGCAGCTGTAAACTGTCTGTGAAGCTGTCTTCATTTACTCGTGTGGTAGAGGTCCTCTGAAGTCTGGTGTCCAGGGTCTCACCTCTGTCTCACTGTGATTAACATGTCGTTAGTTCACTGAGTCATTTGATGACAGGGTGAATCTGAACTCAGTCACAGGTTGTTTATGAGGTAAAAGCAGTTCCACAATAACTCCAGCAGAGTGAGATGTCTTCTCTCTAACACATCACCTCATTCAACTTTGATTCACATCAGGTCAGTTTGAAATGATCAGCTTCAGATTTGTGACCCAGACCTTCATGATCTGGATCAAATGGGTCTTTGAGGAAAGTCCCAGTGAGACCTGGCCAACAGCGGCCATACAGACTCACAACATATGAACCATAAAACACCACATTTATGACGTGACAGCAATTTGAGCTCAAAGAAAAACAAGTGCAACAAGTCTCATCACCACCTTATGATTAGAGCAGCTGCTGTATAGATATAAGTTATAATAACAGATTTATAGAGTATCTGGAAGTATTTTATTTCATTTCTAGTTGTATCTGTGAAGCACATCGTGAACAGTGTGTTTACACTGCTCATAAAAACTACATTTGCAGAGAACATGAGTCTGAATGCACAGATTGTTCTGATGTGGATTTTTATCCTGGAGAACTCATACAAACTGAACTTTATCCACCTGAAGCTCCTCAGGAAACATGTTTCTCTGACCAAATCCAGATCATCCAGGTCGAGGTCTGTGCAGTAATCTCAGTCCTGCATCTCTGTGAACCTGCAGAACCACACTAACACAGACACACGCTCCTGATTTCACTGAGCCTCCTTTTCTTTCACTTCATTTTCACTTTGGTTCAGCTCAGCTGTTCTCGAAGAGGAAGTGTGAACACGACAGCGTGAGCGAGAAACGCGTCCATCCACTTGCAGCGCTCACACTCACTGAGGAGTCTCACAAATATGTCACTACACACAGTCAGGTGACACAGTCAGGTGACAGCCTGGATGAGCTGGTACATTTATCCAGCTAACCCCGACCATCTGATCAACCAATGATCTGTGACGTGACACATGTTGTTAATAACCTGAACGTGTGACAGTCTGTGTGTGCGTTTCCCTCCCCTGTGCGACACTGGGCCTCACATGAGCCAGACCTGAGCCGGACCTGGAACTGAAGCTCTGAATCCAGCAGGTTCAAATTAATGAGTGCGCCAGCCTTCAAAAGGAGCCTCTTTTCTTTGGCAGCTGTCTAATCAGGCGGCAGAGTAATTCACCGTCAGCTCTTTGTCGTATTAAATCATGTCCAGCTCTGTTCGTTTGTGTCGGATTCAGCTGACGCTGTGCCAGGAGTCCACATGCACAGAAAGAGAAATGTAGTTCCTGCCAGTGTGAGCACAAAACATCAATTAAACATTTCTGTTCCCTGAAGCCACAGCGACTGCTGACACAAGTCATTACTGGTGAATAATTGTACTTGTGCTTATATAATTGGAGAATGATTATTTAAGCAGGCGTGTGTTTGGAGACTGAGGTTGTGTTCCCGAACATTGAGGGCAGGTCCCACCACTTCCTCTGTGTGTGTGTGCGTGTGTGAGCTCAGTGTGCATGTGTGTACACAACAAGAGGGCAGTTCAGGGATCGTGTAACTGGCCTGGAGGTGTGTCTAATTGGGCCAAAAATTCAGCTCCAAGTCCTGAAGGAGCAGGAATGTGAGGAGGCGGCACCATGCTCACACAGGAGAGGAGAGGAGGGGTCACGCTGTCGTGGGCCCGTGTGTTTTCACGTTGGTGTGATTTCTGACTTAACTCTAATTAGTTCACATCATTTACCTCGTTAGTTTACATCAACAAATCAACACTGAAATCACTGATTTGTCTTTTATTTCTAAATCCTGTCAGAGCTGCAACAGCCAATCAGGGTCCAGGTCTGGTAACATTAGACACCAGGACAGAGCAACACACACACAGGGGAGTCTCCTGTGTCCCTCCATGTGAGTGTGGACACGTCTCAGAGGAGTCGACCAGAAACCTGCAGAGACTCTGGAGAAGCTGCACTGTCTTCTCTCTTCAAAACAGTTTGTTCTACAGTTGGTCTCTGTAGAGGAACACGTCCCTCACCTGGACGTCCACACACAGGTGCATGCAGACAGGTAGACAACTGAACTGACCCTTGCCAAGTTGGCCTTGACTGTTTCCAGGTTGTCATTTAGACAAGATTTAACATCTGAAAACTTCACATTCAGTAGGAAAACAGGTTTAATATTTATTATAGTTTGGTATGTTACATGTTAATGGAACAAAATTAACCTCACCATCCTTCAGAGAGGAGAGGAGAGAGTTAAGGGCTCTGTCTTATCTCTGTAGAAACTAACATTATTTTGCTTCGTATCCAGGTGGTTTCACACCTGTGAGTGAAGCACATAAATGTACCTGATGAAGCAGGACCTGCTGGTCCTGATCTGACCCCCCACTGACCTGAGCTCCTGGGATCTGGAAACATGGATGAAGTGGTTGTGGAGCTCAGCAGCTGCATGTGTCGGTTCAAATAGGAACACACAGTCCTGAGTGAGGCCGTCATCCAGGACGGGTGATGATCCTGCCACTTCCTCTGCCCCGTCAGCGCCGTCACAGAGGAAGTGTCCTCCTAAGGCCGCCCTCCTCAGAGCGGCTGGGTCACCATGAGTCTGACCACAGCTCAGCTGCAGTGTTGTTCCTCCTGTGGTGAGAGCCTCTGTCTCCTGTTATTGAGAGAGATGCCTTCCTGTAATAAGTGTGCTGCTCAGCGGAGCGCTGTGCTCTGAAATTATGCTGATAGGCCCGTGAAAATGGAAAAGCCCAGAACAAGCAGCTCTGTCTCAGCAGAGTCGGTCTCACTGTGGCATCATTTACTGGCGAGCAGAGACTCTCATCAGCCGCTCATTGAGATGCACAGAGTCGTGCTGAGGAATACAGAGCGGTCTTCATGCTGCTGACCTGCTCCGCTCGCTGATGCAGCAGCAGCCAAACTGCTCCTGACTGCGCCTCCTTCCTCTTAGCAGAGCTGTTCCTCACCACCAACCTCTCAATCAAGTTCTGGTTTGTCGCTGAAGGTGTTCACCAATCAAGTGGGCCCTGCAGTGGCCGGACCCCTTCCCACCTTTGATAGATGTTGTTGCTGAGAGTGAGGGACCTTGTCAACAGGAAATGGGAAAACTCTGCGTTTAAAGCGGAGCACGGTGGCATTTTGTGGATCGATAGCTTGTTAGGGAGCGTTTGATGAGCTCCGGTCTGGAATGTGATTCAGCTGTGAACTCAGACATAAAGTCTGCTGCTGCCTGCGTCTCTACCTCACCACACAGTCAGAAACAACACCGTCATTGATCGACGGAGAGTTTTCTCTTCACTGGGCCACTGGAATCCAGAGAAGACAACGGGAAATAATTGGTGTGTGTGTGTGTGTGTGTGTGTGTGTGTGTGTGTGTGTGTGTACTTGTACTTGCTACATAGTAAGGACCAAAAAAAGTATTTTACTAACAGAGTGAGGACATTTTGGGAAAGTGAGGACATTTTGGCCGGTCCTCACTTTTTGAGACACCTTCAAATCACATGTTGAGGGTTAAGACTTGGTTTTAGAGTTATGGTTAGAATTAGGTTTAGGTTAAGGTTAGGGTCAGGGTTAGGGTTAGGGTTAGGCTCTCAGGTGTGATGGTTAAGGTTAGGGTAAGGGGCTAGGGAATGCATTATGTCAATGAGAGTCCTCACAAAGATAGAAGTACAAGTATGTGTGTGTGTGTGTGTGTGTGTGTGTGTGTCCCTGAGGGCAGCAGTGGCGTGCTCAGACCAAACCTTCACAGTAGAAATTGCCTCGTCAGCTTATTTCACTCTGGGTGTTAGGTTTGTTGAGTGTGTGTTTGAGTGTGTGAGCAGTGAACAGCCCTGTGGTGTTTGGCTGTAACAGTGTGTGATGGTTCATACATCATTCTTATCTGTGTGTGTGTCTGTGTGTGTGAGACTTGTCCATTTACCTGGGACAGGTCTATTTCCAGTGAAAGATACATTTCCTGTCATGTGACTCGACCCCCTCTGAGGTTTACGTAATAAAAGTTAAATTATCATAACTTCACTGCTGCAGATGTTCATCTGTCTGATCTGATCATCAGCATCGTTCAGACTGTAAATAAAGATGGGTGTGGCCTCTGTGATGTCACACAGAGGTTTCTGAAGCTCAGAGTGAGCTGCTTCACCGTTGCCATCTTGGCAGTGCCTGACTCTGCCTCAAACTCCCTGCTAATCCAAATATGGTCAAAGAGGTGGAGCAACGAGCAGAGACTTTGGTGCATACGTTCACTCACCTGTCACTCAAAGAGGCCATGCCCTCAAGTATACCTAATCTTTAGCTTTAAAGGAGCTGTGTGTGAGTTTTTGCTGTTGCTACACAGCTAACGTTAGCAGTAGCAGCTGTTTACTCAGCAGTCTAAAGAAACGTACGTGTAAGTTCAGCATCAAACTTCATTCTTCACTCACCAACATCTGTCTCCAGATGTGGACATAAACACCAGTGTTAACTCTTGCCTTTATCACGTCTGTTCTTCTTCTGAAGTTAGCATGCTAACCAGCTAGAAGTTAGCATGCTAACCAGCTAGCTCCAGCTCCTCCCGTCTTTAATCCTGCTTTGTGATAGTGAGTCACTATAGAGCCTGACGGTGTAGCACTGATTAGATGGTGTATTACAGCCTCTTGTCTTGTGAACGCGATGATGGCTGATGGAAAAGGGAACCACACTGAACAGAGAGAAAACTGACAGGTAGTGTGTGTGTGTGTGTGTGTGTGTGTGTGTGTGTGTGTGTGTGTGTGTGTGTGTCATGGGAGCAGATAATCTTAGAATGCTCACTTCACTCTGTCTCTGTTGGTGCAGATGAGCACATACACAATGAGACAAACAGGCATCTGTGCAAGTAGAGACACACACACAGACACACACACACACATCCATCACTGCAGTTGCAGTAATGGGAGTAAAAAGGTTTTTGCTTGACGTCCGACGGCCATGATTATTCAGTGGCCCGTCAGTGTTATGTCATCCACCAACCCTCCTCATCTTCCTTGTGTTCCTCCTCTCCCTCCTCTTCCTCCTCTTCCTCCTGCTGCTCTCTCCCTCCTCTTCCTCTTCTCCCTCCTCTCCCTCCTGCTGCTCTCTCCCTCTCCTCCCTCCTCTCCCTCCTCTTTCTCCTTCTCCTCCTGCTGGTCTCTCCCTCCTCTTCCTCTTCTCCCTCCTCTTCCTCCTGCTGTTCTCTCCCTCCTCTCCCTCTTCTCCCTCCTCTTCCTCCTGCTGCTCTCTCCCTCTTCTCCCTCCTCTTCCTCTTCTCCCTCCTCTTCCTCCTGCTGCTCCCCCGTCCTCTCCCTCAGTGTGTTGAAGCCACCCCCGTCCTCCTGCTCTGACACTCTTCTTATGTGGGTCTGTTATGTTCACAGCTTCGTGTGTGAGTGTCAGTGTGACTCTGGTTATTGTTCTCCAGTGATTTCACTCTGTTGTGTTTGATTTTACACATCGCTCTGCCTCACTCACTTTTTATATTTCTATATTTTCTAACAGCTTCATGTAAAGTAAAACCAGGTTCAATAATGAACTGAACAGGTCAACCTGGTGTGTGTGTGTGTGTGTGTGTGTGTGTGTCATATGGATGTATGTATTTCTAACCTAGATTAATTTTAATTCACTCAAAATCAACATATACAGTTTAATTTTTAGTTTAATTGTAATTAACAAAAATAAGTAATTTAAATATATAATAACTTTCTCCACAGAGAAATGCACACAGCCTGTATTCAGAAACTGAGCCTTAAAACCAGCCGTCAGGACTTCTGCAACTTTGTGATGTCACAACGAAGCAGTCACCACCCTCAGCCAGACCAGGTGGCTGGTTCAGGTGTTTCTGTGTAGCTGTAATTACAGCTGATGTTGTGTTTTGCATGTTTGTCATATTAATAAACATCAGTATCAGAAAATATCTGTATTAATACTGTGACAATACTTCAATCATCTCTCTCTCAGACATACATGTCATACATCTTTTTTCTATGTCTTATTTTCTGGCAGGAATATTTTTCCATATATTTATATATATAGTTTATTATCTCACCCTCCCTCACGGAGACATTTAGGCTCCTCTCAGGTGGAATGTGGTTTTCAGTCTGAGGAGAAATGAAATGTTTTTGATCTGTTGTGACTGTTGTGAGCTGCAGGTTTACTCTGCTTTATTAAAGCAGCTCACACAGGCTTTTATTTTCCTGATGAGTTTGGTTATTTGGAGCTTTTGGGAGAAGTTAGAGTGAGTCATGAATCTGTGACGCCCTGCAACCAGCCTGTGTGGCTGTGTAGCCTGAAGGCTGTGATGTCCTTTCTCCTCACTGAGGATGTGATCATGTGGGACAGGAGCTGCCCAGAGATCAGACGGGCTTTTGACCAGGAGGTTGTTGGTTGACTCCCAGGACTGTGTGTGTGTGTGTGTGTGTGTGTGTGTGTGTGTGTGTGTGTGTGTGTGTGTGTGTGTGTGTGTGTGTGTGGAGCTGTGTAAATGTGGAGAAGGAGCTGGTTGATGTTAAAGGCTGCTACTGTCTCTGCCTCACATCACTGCTCCTCCTCATCCTCCCTCTGCAGACCTCAGCAGCATGAGCTTTACTACTGTACTACAGCCCCACAGGTGTGATGGATTACTACAGGGTGTGTGTGTGTGTGTGTGTGTGTGTGTGTGTGTGTGTGTGTGTGTGTGTGTATGAGACCTGAGTGCAGCTCTAACCAGGCTCCAGGGACTGGAGATGTGACTTCAGCGTGGCTGAGCTCTGATAACGGTAATTACCTATTGTTGGACTCTGTGCATCCTCCACTGTGTTCTTGACTTGGCTATTGGTTGCCTCAGGACAACACACACACACACACACAGCCTGTTGTCTGTTTCCTGGCTGGATGAGGGCCAGACTCTCTGACCGGTGTGAAAGCACAGTAATTGGTCGACAGTCTAATTTACAGCTACAGAGGAAAAGTGACACTTTCATCCATAATAGTAAAATGAGATGTTTCATTACAGTATCAGTGAATCCTCTGCTCACCATGATGTGAACGGTTCATCATATTAACGTCTTTATCTCTCTTACATTCTTCACTGTAGACGTGTTATCTTTTCCTCTCATGGCTGCGTTATCCTGTCTGAGGGCCTCAGGCCCCTGATGACCCCCAACTATCTCTACATTTTATATGTGTCCTGTAGCTTCCATACAGGGCTGGAGACGAACTGTGGCCCACAGATAGAAAATAGGTTCAGGACGAACAGAGATTTAATTTATTTATTTTCTCAGATCCTCTCTTCTGATTGGCTAACTGACCTGTTGTTACTAGAGAGAGAAGCCTGAGAGAGGAGATGTAAAACTACACTGAGATGGTTTTTGGTTCATAAACCACAAATATATCTTCTGATGAAGATCAACACTTCAGATAAAACACTGGAGAAGTTAAAATACAGAGCTTTAAAATAAATAAATGTCAGTAAAACAAGTGTATAAAATAAGTAAAAACACAATGAAGACATATTTAATATAATTCAGACAGAAACATCAGACACATACCAACAACAGCAACAGGATAATAATACACAATAATAAACAAAGATAGTGAATAAAAATGTGTCGTTAACCAGAGATGATGGAGCACATCTAATGTTTAACACTGGTCCATCGATCTGCTGAGTCACAGCTGGACCTCATGAATATGGTTTAACACAGAGCGAGCACCACCAGGCTCCACACTGTGTTCTCATGTTAACTGACAGAAATGAAACTAATACCCAGGAGCCCTGATGTTGGTCTCATTGATGCAGCGTGGACCAGTGGACTGCTGTTCTGTTGCTTAGTGACCGGGATGCAGACCTGTGGGTCAGTGTGTTCATGGTGTTCACTGTAACAACACAGCACCAACACCTGGAGGTTGAACGATCTGATCAATTCCTATTAATGGAAGGTGTCCAGCACTGATTGATCTGAAGAAGTGCTGCTCCACATTGATCATCACTTTACTACAGCAGAGCTGACCCAGGATCTGATCCTGCAGGTCACACTGTGGAGGCGGAGTCTCTGATGTGACACGTTTCATCACTGACAGTGTCATGGTTCAGTGTCTGACCTCAGACTTCGGCTCAGCCTCTGGCTCTTTTCAGTTTCTCTGGTCTGGCAGCCGGTCCCGTCTGCTGAGACTGAACCAGTCTGAGGTGTTCACAGGTCCTGGACCATCAGGAACTACAAACCTCAGGGGTCCACATGGTTTTGGACCTGGAAATAAAGTGAAACTCAAACTCAGTTCAGGTTCTTGAAATACTTCCTGTTTCGAGATGGTATCGTTTTAACAGTATTACTACTATAACAGATACTGCTTACTGATCCGGTTCTTTAACAGGACTTTACTGATCCGGTTCTTTAACAGGACTTTACTGATCCGGTTCTTTAACGGGACTCTTACTGATCCGGTTCTTTAACGGGACTCTTACTGATCCGGTTCTTTAACAGGACTTTACTGATCCGGTTCTTTAACAGGACTTTACTGATCTGGTTCTTTAATGGGACTGTTGTCTATACTTTTTTTGACATTTTGTAAGAGAGAATGAAGAACAGAATAAAGATTTCTTTGTTTTCTCATATGTTCTTTATTAACATTCTTGAGGAGCAAACTTCAATAACACTGTTTTGAACTAATCACTATTATAGATTGATCTTTCAATTGAAATTTATTTTGTGAATTTCTCCATTAGGAGATCAGAACCGATAACGTCGGAGCTTATTGATACGACGGTCTTAAACCTTTAGCCTCGGAGCCTGTACCAGGTTTCAGTTCCCCAGCTCTAATCCAGATCCAGTTTAAATGTGTTGAACAGGTTTGTGATCCTGATCAGTTACAGATCTCCACACAGTCAGTGCTGAGCTTCACTGTTCAGTGACTGTGTCAGTGTTGTTGTGTATATACAGGATGACTGATGAGCCCTTGCAGGATAAAGTCATTGCACTTTTCTGTGCTCTGTTGTACAGAAGCAGTAATAGACTCTCTGTCGTCCGACCTTCAGCTCAGCTGTGATAAAGCCCGAAGCATTTTTTTATTCATGGTCTCTTCAGCTCTAATTAAAGACCAATCTGCTTTTCATGATACATACAATGATCCAATCTACAAAGAGACCTGCTCCAAGAAGAGGAGCAGGTTCAAGTTCCCTCTCTGTTGAAGTGTCCTTAAGAGGACAAAGAAACCTTATCAGAGCTTTGGGCCTGTGTTCAGTATCTGGCCCTGACCTCTGACCAGGAGAAAGGAGCATTTTCTATTTTCATTCTCCCATTTCTCTCAGGGGTTTGGTGGTTTTGAATGTCTTTGGGGAGCAGAGATAAGAGAGTGTGTAGTGAAGGAAATGAGAATGAAAACAGCTTCAATGAGAGGCCACAGAGACAGACAGTCTCTGTGAGCTGTTGACATTTCAGTCTCCCTGCACCTCCAGATATTCACACAGCCACTATTTGAAAAGGTGCGGACCTTATCATCCCTGTGTCTTTGCTGGGAGAGAGAACTTTGAGTTGTGTGTGTGTGTGTGTGTGTGTGTGTGTGTGTGTGTGTTTATGAAAGGCCCGACAAGTGAACGCAGACGTATCAGTCCTGTAAAGACGAACAGTCTTTGTTATCTGTAAATGCAGAGAAAGAGGAGCTGCAGCTTAAACAGGTGAATTCTAAACAGCAGCTAAACCCTGACAGGAAGTAAAGGATCCTGAGCTCGTCCAGGTGACGTCCTCTGCTTATCTCTGCTCTCTTCCTTCTTTTACTACGAGTGATACAACTTCTGAGATGAATAGTAAAATGTGTTTGAACAGGAATCCCACCTCCAGGGGGCATTATGGGTAAATCTAAAATAAAGGGATGGAGAAGATAAAGTGTGGTCTCTGGTGTCAGAGTCTGTACCACACTGACCTCCTCTCTATCTGCTCCCTGGACTGTAAATGTCACATCTCCTCTGTGTTAGACATCAACATGTTGACCAAGAAGCAGGTGTGACCAATAACCACATGGGCCCTCACTGGATGTTTCCAGTGATGCATTGTGGGAGTTGCAGAGTTCTCTCTCCTGTAGTTGTTGTTGCTGTCCTGTACCTTTGACTGAGTGCAGGAGCTTCACTGTGGGCCCCCGTCTGCCTGGTAGAGGCCCCACAGTTCATTGTTAACAGAGGGACTGGATGATGAACTGACTCATCAACGATGTTCAGTTAGCCGACAGTTCTCTGGCCCCTCCCTGGATTTCTTCTTCTGTTCCCTCCAAACAAACGGTCCCACAGGAAACATGAATTCTTCTTCCTGTGTGATGGAACCTGGGGAAGAATGAGCACATGTTAGGAGTGCTAGAATCACTGCCAGACAGACACACACACACACACACAGTGAGCTGCTGGGTCATGTGTGTCCATTGATATTGAAATGTGAGTGTTTGACCCCTGGAGTCCGTCCTGCAGCAGCCCTCTCTCTGTGTCTCCGTCTTTGTCTTTGTCTGAATGGATTCATCAGGATGGAAGCTGTTTGTTCACATCCCACTGCCCTCATTAACATTTCACTGCCCTCCCCCGCCGCTCCCGGCTTCAGCCAAACACACACACACATTCTAGTCTGACTACATTTGTGGGGACCCGTCATTGACATAATGCACTACCTGAGCCAGGTGTCTTTATTCCACCTGGTTGTTCTGTATCGAAGGTACAAACACAGAAACACTGATGTCTCCAGCAGAGGTCGTCACAGAGCTGGGTCTACGTCTGTGTAAAAGAGTCGTAATGACGGGACACACGCCATCGCTGTTGTGTTGCAGGTCACGCCTCTGCCTCCTGAACGCCAGCGTGCTATCTGAAGTCACACACTGGGCCAGGGTCAATATGCCTTTTTATTTTAAGTGTCGATGGAGCTCTAGTAACAACACATCAGTCAGCCAATCAGAGGAGAGGTCCTGAGCCTCTTCCTAGTTAATTGTGAGACTGAAAATATTTTGAACTCAGCCGTATCAGGAGACAGAGACAGATGATGATGGACAACATCCTGGAAACAAACACATTTCAGAAACTGAATTTCAGTCTCAAAGGCTCCTGTCGTCTACAGGTTGTTTCCATGAAAGGCAAACAGACATAAAGGCTAACAAGTAGGTCAGCAGTGTTATATAAAAGACCAGAAGCCATTATAAACAACAAACTGTGACCTTTTTATTCATTCCAGTCGTATCAACATGTAGAAGTAATGAGAGCAGCAGCTACATGGCTGCAGCGTGTTTGTCCTCACAACAAGCTCAGACACAGAACAAGGAAGTCAGGTAACACCACCTGAGGGACACACACTCAGTGGTAACTATGGCTGGAGTTGAGAGTGTGTGTGTGTGTGTGTGTGTGCACGCAGTGTGTGTGTACACTCAGTAGGTTGTTAGAGAGTCTGAGGACACCTGAACCTTTGATGGAGTAAGGTTTATTTAAATCAGCCACTCAGACACAAAGGGACAGTGTCTACATACCTTCAGCCTTTTCATCTATAAGCACAACTCTGTACAATAAGATCTACAGTCTGTCACAGCTGACAACACACTGCTCTCTGTGGCCTCTAGTTTTAACTGCTGAATCCACAATGTGTCAGAAAATAAAGACAAATGGCCTCAAGTTCTCAGAGGCCGAGGCCTCGTCTGTCATCATTCAGCGTCTGATCTGGTCTGACATTTGTCTTCACACTGGCCTGAATCTTTCTGTTTTCTAATGAAGCCACCGTCTCCTCTGCTGTTGGCTTCACTCCTCACTCCAGTCTGCGTTACTGCCACTGACGTCATGATACCAGATCTCTGGTAGTCTGTACCAACACCAGTGAAATTCCATGATTCTCGATACCACAGCAAAGAGAGAGAGAGAGAGAGAGAGAAGAAGCACAAACATTTTGTGACTTTTTGTGATGAACTCAAAAGTCAAACAAGCAAATGGCACCAAACTAACAGATTTTAGCCAATAACAGGACAGTTCAGACTGATGACATCGTCCATGGAGAAAGCTTCATTTTCCTGTGTTGTCGGGTGTTCCTGTGGACTCCCCCTCCTGCTGGTTTACACACAAGATATCAGTGAGGACAGATGCAATCTGATCACATCAGTGTGTGTTTGTTAGAGAGTTTCCCAGCATGCCGCAGCTAACGGGCTCTGACAGCCCACATCCTGTGAAGGCCAAGAGGAATATGACACGTTCTGGTTTGATGTAGTGATCTGATCTGCAGCTCTGGTTCAAACCTAGTTAAGTGTGTGTGGTTTGTGTGTGTGGTTTGTGGGGGGTGGGGGTGATGGTCTGAGGCTGGAGCTGCACATTCAGCACAAGGAGGGAAAAATATTGGGGGCAACAGTGGGACTTTGTGAATTGGATAAATTGGCAATTTCTCAGCAGAGGTTCTTGTGGAATAAAGTTGGTTTACGCAGCAAAGTGAGGAACATGTGTAGATAATAGAAGTAGACGTCTATTTGGAGGCTGTGATTGGCTGAACTCCACTCCACAGTCTCTTCTACCGTCTCTGGAGGATGCTGTGATTTGCAGATTGGATTTGTAAATGTATGCTGTCAGGCCTGGATAACATGAAGGCTGAGGCTGCTGCCTGTAGGGGAGGGCAGACCTGCAGTAAGACTCCATTTAGAGTGGGTCACTACAAACGCTCCTCTCTATTATGATTTGCAGCACTGATCTAGAGTAAATGTGTAAATGTGTCACAGTTACCATAGAACTGTGGTTCTCAAAGTGGGGTCCAGGGACCCCCTGGGGTCTTTTAGGGGTCCCTGGGGGTCCTCAAAGATTTTCACTATAATTCCAAGTAACACAATGACAGAATGAATGTAATGGTTTCTAAAACATCTGTAAACAAACCTCATCAGACCTGGTCTGAGTGAGTTCAGGTCCTTGATGTGAAAATGTTTGTGTCATAGAGACACTGCACTCATGTTGTTCAGGAAGGTGATGACAGGTGACCTGTTCCTGTTTTTACTGATCCTCTATTCAAGGGATCATGTGACTGACCTGGAGGTGTGGCTATACCATACACATAGATACATAGAGAGCTGTTAATACAACCTCAGTGCTTCATGTGCACACAAAAGACTGCAGTTCAATAAGTTCATGAACACTGAGGCTTCATCTCCACAGAGTTAGGAAGTTCTGATCTGACAACACAATACTCAAGGTTTAGTATCAGTCTTATGTATCAGTATTTGAGGCTGCGTCCACACTAACGCACCTGAATACACATCACATGACTGTTGACCCACACTGAGCATGTGCGAGCAGGTGTAAACAGGAAGCAGGTTGTCTCCTCTCAGTTGCTTAGTTCCAGTAAATCCTCTGAAGGAGGAACAGCAGAGACAGTTGTAGAGTTCAAATCCAGAACTGAGCTGAACAACAGCTGCTGCAGAGACAACAAGGTCAGTAACACTTTCATTCATTCTCCATGTTGTTTCACCACTGGTAGTCCAGGCTGATAAGAGCCAATCAGGAGCCACCGTGGGCATCTACATCATCGTTTCCAAAGGTCTCTGTTTGTGTCTGTCCAGACTACAACACAACCTGGAGGTTTAGACTAAAACGGGTCCAGCAGCGTTTCTGAAAGTCTCTGTTTTAGAGGCTGAAGACTCTGGAGGAGAGTGGACGTAGGAGGAAACAGAGAAGAAGAGATCAGTTTAAAACTAAAGTGTAGAAAAACAGATGAGTTTTGGCGGCCCGATGGCGGAGTGGTTAGGGCGCATACCACATGACCGGAAGCTCTTAGCAGCTGAGTGCCGGTTTGACTCCCGACCGGCCCGACTCTTTCCTGCGTGTCATTCCCTCTCTCTCTCTGCCCCTTTCCTGTCACTCTCTACTGTCCTGTCAATAAAGGCAAAAAATGCCCAAAAAACATCTTTAAAAAAGAAAAAGAGATGAGTTTAAAATTAAAACAGAGGACGCGATGAGTTTAAAACTGAAAGGTGTCAGTGTGGGCAGAGCCTCACTGAATTGAGATTGAAATGAGAGCCATGTCCATTAAAGCATAAAGGATTAGTAGATAAATTGGTCAGTGGATTGGCAGAGATGAGTAATTGGTTTTGATAATTGATGAATCACTGGAGTCAGAGACAAGACTGAAATCTGGATCCTTGATTCATCAGTGTTTCATGGTCCAGAGTCAGCTGTGACTTAAGTCTAATCAAAGATGACGATGAGAGGATGATGACTCCTTCAGTGCTTTATTTTCCTGATGGTGTTCCTGTCTGTGTGGAGCTGCCTCTCCTCCCAGCCGTGTCTCCCCCTCTGCTGTTGAGGCGGTCAAAATAAACACTTAAGCTTTAGATAGGAAGCAAGGAACCTGCTTGTGTCTCCCTCCGCCTCCCCTCTTATCTCCCTGCTTCCCTCCCTCTGGCTCCCTCTCTCTTTCCTGTGGACTCTCCTCTGACCTGACGTGTCGCCGTCCTGCCGTCATGAGAGCAGAGAGGGAGACAGGGAGGATCAGGTCTAACAGGAGGTGGGCCGGGCAGCAGGAGGAAGGAGGTGACTAACAGAGACACTCCTCTGCCTCCTGGCTGACGGTGACAGATGAGGCTGCTGCAGGAGCTGGGCTGAGCATGTAAATGAGATGTTTAAGAAACATGAAAAATTGGCCCCAGATTGCAGCAAACAGGCAGTGGAGGGTCCTCGCCTCAGTTCACAGGCTGTTTCTAATCAATTCAGCAGGTGCACACTGAGGCCAGGCTGGTGGCTGTGTGATAAGGAGCAGCCGTGACCTCTGACCTCTGTGCACCTCTGATGTGGGCCTGTACCCAATGAGATTTTCACTGTGTGTGTGTTACCGTGCTCTGAGTGTAGAAAACACAGTTTCTGAGTTGCTGCGAGGGATTAGAAATGAGGGCAGGTCCCTGTGTATTGACTCTGCTGTGTTTCAGTGTGCGTGTGGCCCCTCAGTGCCAGCATCACGTCGCTCTGCTTTTATGTCTCCTCACATTGTAAATGTCAGCTCGCTCTGTGCTGCATGAATATTGACACGGAGCCGCGGTGCGTCTCAGCTCCCCAGCTTGTCGTGGATGTTAAAACAGCCGCTTAGCAATAGAGAGGCTCCCAGCAGAGCAGAGGAGCAGGCTGACAGACAGGGAGCGGCCGGCCGGCCCCTCTCTTTAAGATGCTCCACTCAGCCTCCAAACGTGAATCTATTAGTCTGACATGAATTATGGACAGTGGAGACAGAGGAGGACGTCAGAGGAGTCTGCTTCTGTGTTTGGTCATCTATCTATCCATCATCCATCCATCATCCATCCATCCATCCATCCGTCATCCATCATCTGGCATCCATCAATCCATCCATTCGTCATCCATCCATCATCCATCTATCCGTCATCCATCATCTGTCATCCATCAATCCATCCATCCGTCATCCATCCATCATCCATCCATCCATCATCCATCATCTGTCATCCATCAATCCATCCATCATGCATCCATCCATCAGCCATCCATCCATCATCCATCTATCTGTCATCCATCCATCATCCATCATCTGTCATCCATCAATCCATCCATCCGTCATCCATCCATCATCCATCTATCCGTCATCCATCCATCATCCATCTATCCGTCATCCATCCATCATCCATCCATCATCCATCTATCCGTCATCCATCCATCCATCAGCCATCCATCCATCATCCATCTATCCGTCATCCATCCATCATCCATCCATCATCCATTCATCCATCCATCCGTCATCCATCCATCATCCATAGTGGTTGCAGTGGCAGCAGGTCCTGACGGCTCCTCCTGGAGGAGCCTGAGGCCCCCTACCAGACGGTACCTGGAAGACCTCCACCTTAACGTGGTGGAGGTCTCAGTGTGTCTTAGTGATCCTGGGAGCTGTCAGGGGCATCAGGCTCTGGTGGGGTCTCCCTATGTGAATTGATTCCAGTTGAGAGACCAGAATAGGAGTGATTCAAAAGCCACCTGATGATCGGTCATCCTCGAGACCTTGATTAAGGAAACCTTCTGGAGCCAGACCTGGGAGGGGAGCTCATCTCTGAGCGTCTGATGATCCAGACTTGGCCCATGGTCCCTGGTCTCTGTGTCTGGATTGGTGGAGTCCTGACTGAGAGAAACACTGAGTGTGAAACGCTGAGGAAATCTGCTTATATCATCTCATCTGAAATTGGCTCTCAGATTGGTTTTTCAAGCTGCAGAGATTCAACAACAGTGTGAGGATTTTATTGGAGAGAAGCAGCAGAGCTAAACAGCAGACCTCATCACATGTGGGTTAAACACTGTTTATCTTGCAGTGCAGGCAGTGTGTGATAGTCAGGCCTGTGTGAGGCTGACAGAGCTGCAGAGGGGCTCTGACGGTTGGACCCAGTCCTCTGAGGTATGCGGTGTGAATGTTTAACCCTGAGAGGCTGATGGGATGTGCATACTGAGTGTGTGTCGGTGCACAGCTGCTAACAGCTCTCCTCCATGTGTCAGAGTAGCTGTTGGTGGTCAACCCCTGAGACATACCACTCTGCTGCTGTTCCTCTGAGGATTCTTCTTAAAGTTCTTCTGTGTGTGTGTGGTTTGTGACTTGAATACAAACCAGGACCTGGTCCTGAGTCCAGGGAGCACAACTGAATCCTTGACTGTAGTCACTCTCATGGATGAGTCTCTGAGGAGGAGGAGGAGGAGGAGGGACTAGACCTGGACGTGGATATCTTTGGCTGGGCCGGCCAAAAAATCTCTGTTTAAATGTAGCTCATTGTTGACAACTTTACCTTGAAAATCATCAAAGTCATTACTGACATTTCTTTATTTGAAACGAACAGAAGTCTGTTTCTGGCGTCTATTAGAGACAGAGCTTTAGTTCTAATTTCCTCTGTATATTTTATCATATTTTAGTGAGATGATTGGATCGTCTTCTGACCTGTTTTTTAAAGCTGATTTCTGTTGCTATAGGTTCTATATTAATACTGTGAAAGTATCAAAGCCTCAGTCCACAGAGAAATGCACACAGCCTGTATTCAGAGGCTCAGATCCTCTCTTCTGATTGGCTGACTGACCTGCTGTTACTAGAGCTCCAGAGTGAAGCCTGAGAGAGGAGATGTAAAACTACGCTGAGATGGATTTTGGTTCTTAAACCACAGATATATCTTCTGATGGAGATCAACACTTCAGATAAAACACTGGATAAGTTAAAACATGGAGCTTTAAAAACTTTTCAGCTGCTGAAGAAGCTCTTATTGTGAAACATATCCAGGAAGTGCTGATTTTTACAACAGTAACTTAACGGTGAATGAAGAGAGGTGATTTTCATATAATCAGTGAAGCAGACAGGTGAGTGTGACATCATTCTGTAGGTGTTTTACTTTTATTTCCTCCTGCTGTTATTTTGACCATTGTTTGAGTAAAAGCTCTAATCTTAGTATTTATGGTAGTTTTACTAAGTTAATTTTCTGACTAGCAGTAGCTAACTGTTGTGAACTGCTGCTAACTGTCTTCATCAGTGGGTATTTCAGTAGCAGTAGCATCACTACTCTGATAATGAGGTGGGAGGCGTCGAGGATCAGTCTTCATCAGCCTCGCCTGCTCTTTGCTGTGATTGGCTGTCTGTGAAAACACCTGACATCCTGTTGTTTCCATAAACTACAGTAGCTCCTCCTAAAAAATGATGCTAGACAGCCAGCAAAGTTAGCATCTTTCTAATGAAACCTAATGGTTCCCACTGACTCTACTGTCAGAAACAGTGGCATTCTGGGAAAAATAATTCAAATGAATAAATAAAAAGTGAAATGAGCCTGATGTGAGTGACCACGTCCCAACAGAACGAGCTCCTGCAGAGAGTTTGTGAAACATGAGGATCTTCACTGAGGACGTGTTCATCCTCGGGCTCAGATCAGTGCAGCCAGGACATTAGGATGCAGCCTCTGCAGTTGAGAATAAGTGAGTGAACTGAGCTCAGCAGCGAGCTTTGATCTGAATCAACACTCTGCTGCCATGCCACAGCCAGGACTGTGGCCATGCATACTAAACACAGCAGAGAGCGGCTCTTTACCCCGACTCACTTCCTCACACTTTCATCCCTCACTGCTGTCTGTGCACCACAGGTCACCTTCTCCTCACAGGCCTCCAGGCTGCAGTTAGGATCGTTACCACGGTCTGCAGCAGCGGCCTGGCCCCGCCCTCACACATCTGTGTTTCTGCTCCTCTGGTGATGAAAGTCACAGGAGGAGTTGTCTGCACACACTCATGTGAAAATACACTTTCCTGTTGGTTTTGAGAGGGGGCGGAGCCTGGGCAGAGAAATGATAGAAACATCATCAACATGCCCACTCACTGAGTCCTCCAGACGATGACCTGCTCTGCTCTCACCTGAGCTCAATCAGACCAGAGAGCTGACGGGGTAAAGTCATTCTGTACAGGTGTGTTCAGGTGAGTTCAGGTGTGTTGTTTAGAGTTGCAGTGCAGGTGTGATGATGAGAAGAGCTGATGTAAGTCGATTAAATGAAGCCAACACTGCCATTCCTCTAATGACCACCAGAGACTTACTCCAACAATGCATCAGTACCCTTAACCCCACCCCTTTCCTCACCTCTTTGACCATTTTTGGATTAACTGGGAGTTCGGGGCGGAGTCAGGCATTGCCAGAATGGTGACAGTGGAGCAGCTCTTCAGAAACCAGTGTGTGATGTTACTGAGGCTCCGCCCATCACCATTTACAGTGTGGTGTGGAGGTTTTTACTGATACTGAAAATGTTGAACTTACAGAAATAATTTTCTCTCTCTTGTGTTTTGTGTCAGGTGTGTTGAGTTGAGATGCATCAGTTTGGTGTCTGATGATGGAGCCGTGATGCTGTCGCGCTACAGGTTGAATGATTCTGTCTCAAAAGCAGATTCATGAGAAAATAATTTCTCAGAGTCTGTTCACTCTGTGTTCGGTCTCTGTTGTCCTGGTGGGGGCTGCAGTCCTGATGGGGCTGTGTGTGCTACAGGGTGGTCAGTAGAGCTCAGACTGTGGTTAAGGAGCTGGTCGAGAGCAGCAGAGGACAGATGTGAGCTCCTGCAGAGAGCGAAGCAGCAGCTCTAACAAGGTTTACATAAGTGGTGTGTATTAGTCCATTACATTATGAGAACACTCCAGTCCTGTCAGCACTGTGTGATTTAGAGGAGGAATCAGGGTCTGGCCCTGAGTGGAGGGCCACGCCGATGAAACCCAGCTATGGAAAATCTCATTATGCCTGAGCCTGAAGTGCTGATGGACCCTGCAGGCCTGCGTTCCCGCTCAGCCCCAACAGGACAGCTAGAAGGTGCCGATACCGCAAACAAGACGGCTCCATGTTTCTCATCAAATCTGTTGTAACGGAGCCGCCTTGTGAACATGGTCCTGGGTCTGAGATGAGGAACCTGAGCTGGCTCTGAGACACAGCCACAGGAAATCTGTTTTAGTCATAACGGGGGGGTCTCTGTAATGTAGAGTCTACAGCAGCTGCTGCACTTTAATCACTCTCAGACCTGGAACATTTATACCAACCATTATAAGTCATATGATGATTGTTGCTTTGGTAAATTTGGACTTTTTACATGAGGGTGTTATGAAGGTTTGAGCTCTCTGTTCTCTGGGCTTCATTTCACTTCATTTCACAGCTCTGTGAGAACCAGCCTGCTCAGACTTGAAGTGGTTTTCTCCATCAGGACTTGCCCCAGGACCAGGTCTCTACATGTGCAGTCTGGTGTATTCAGTGGGATGTGTGTGAATGTTTTCTCTGTCTCCACCTGCTCCGTGTCAGTCAGCCCAGAGACGCCTCCATGAATTCAGCAGCAAACAGGATCAGCTCAGTCTGCACGGGGATCAACAGGAAACAACATTAACTGATTCAGTGATAAACAACAAACTGAAGAAAACTGTTCCCAGACCTGCTGACTTCTCTTCTTCTTCTTCTTCTTCTTCTTCTTCTTCTTCTTCTTCTTCTTCTTCTTCTTCTGCTGCCTCTGACCCGTGAAGAGGATGTAAACTGATGATGTCATTCCTGAACCGTTAAGTTTGTTAGTGACTGTTATTGCAGTTGGCAGGAGGGTGGTGTTAGTGTTTGGATGGAGGAATGTGAGGCAGTGGGCACCGGCCAAAAGAGTCCCTGGCATTTGCTGCCATGGCAACACCTCCCCCTACCCCTCCCCCCACCCACCCAGAGCTCCATTTATAGCTGTAGACAGAAGTGAAGGTGGAAAGAACAAACAAAAGACTGATGGACAAACTGAACAACTGATAGAGACAGAGGAAAAATAATGGCCAGTTTGTTAGTCCACCCATACTGAGGCAGCAGTGTGTGTGTGTGTGTGTGTGTGTGTGTGTGTGTGTGTGTGTGTGTGTGTGTCCGTCCTCTGGGAAAGTGCATGTGAGTGTGAAGCTGTGCTGTAGCTCTAAATCTCAGTCAGTCTTTTTCTCAGCCACTGAGCCGCCATTAATCTTGGATGTTTGCCTGTTTGTTTGTAACGGATTATAAGGTGCCAGAACTAATGAGTTTTAGACCTGAACCCTGAGCTCACTCCAGCAGAGACGGGGGGTGTGGGGTGTGGGTTGGGGGGGGGGGGTTTATACCAGACTTCAGGGTTGTGCTGGTGCACACTTGAGGGGAGATGAGAGTCCAGTTCACACAGATTAAAATGAACCAGGTTTCTCCTGTGTCGGTGCTTTAACTTAATGTGTGGTTCAGACACAATCTGCTTCTGCACTGATCTGTTCGCATCAGCCTCCTGCAGGAGCTGTGCTGTGTGTGTTGTGTGTATTGTTTGTGTTGTTTGTGTTGTTGTTGGCACCAGTCATGTCAGGTGTTACTGTAAATAGTTCTTCTTCTGATGTTTCTTGGGTGGTGCATCACCACCACCTTCTTCTTCATAAGCAGATTCGTTCAGTTCGATGACTGACAGCACAGCCACGCCCAGACTGTGACAGTGAACTTGGTGCACGGTGGAAGCTCTCACAGATCTTTTTTTTAGCTCACTTTTATTTTGATTTGACATTTTCTGCAGCAAGGAGACGCTGCCGTTCACCAGCTCCTCGTCTCAAAGCTGCTCACAGACCTGATCAGACATGTCACCCCTGCAGAGTGTTCTGGGTCTGAACCGAGGTCTCGACCACTTAGACTGACCTCCTCACCCTCCTCCTGTGGCCTCCTGTGATGTCACACCCTCCTGTGATGCCATTCCTTGCAGCTGAGCAGCTGAACAAAGGTCAGAGCTGCAGAGAAACATTTCCTCCAATGAGTGATTTGGCTCGGAGCTCTAACATCCACTCATCCATGGAGATGCTCTTCAGCTCTTCAGCTCAGTTTCATTTACTCTCCTCTTAAGTGCTTCTCTGCAACAAGAGCAGGAACTAGGCTGGAAATTACCCCCCAGTTCCCAGAGTCTCCCCTGGAGGAAGACTGTGGTCGCCAGCCATGAAACATGTGACAGGAACAGACACACTATGGTTCATTAATATTCATCACACAGAGGATATGTATGATTCATGAAGGACTCCCACATGACAGTGATGGAGACAGTCAGCCCACAGTGGACTTTAAAGGCCGATATAATAAACATAATAATCTGCTGATGTCAGTCAGCCTCCATGTTTGTAGTTAGTAAAAATAGTTAATATTTTAATAATAGAAAGAATCGTTGGAGGGAAATAAGAGGTGATGTGAATGGACCAATATTTAGAGAGATAATATTTAGTGTTGATATCAGTCACGTCTGCTTTGATGATATGAAACGTGAATTTTATTAATGATAACGGTAACGAGTGTTATGCATTATTTACCTGAACCTCTGAAGGTAACTCCTGTTAATACACTCTCCACACTTCCTGTAACTGTTTCATATTAAAAGCCCTTGAGTGTTTCAGTGGACAGAAACCCTTAATTTCGCAACAGGGCTTTTATTGTTGTGCTACAGGAAGTGTATTGTCTCATTTCCTGTGCTTCTATTTCTGTGTTTTACATGTTATTCAGATCTGCTCGTTTCTTCAGCAGTTAGCGATGACCCCCCCCCATCCATCCATCCCTGTCTCTCTCTCTCTCTCTCTCTCTCTCTCTCTCTCTCTCTCTCTCTCTCTCTTTCTCTCTCTTTCTCTCTCTCTCTCTCTCTCTCTCTCTCTCTCTCTCTCTCTCTCTCTCTCTCTCTCTCTCTGTTGGGTGTGTCTCCTTTAGTGATAATGACCAGGATGTAATAAATGTAGTTCTTCAGGTGTGATGGGGGCGGGGCTCAGTGTGGTGAAGGTAACGAGGTGCAGCCATTAGGTTCGTGGTGGTTGATTGGCTCAGTGTTCAGTGTGTTGATCAGTGTTTGTGAGTCAGAAGTGGAGGCTTTTTTACAGCTGTGTCGTACAGTGATCAGCTGATGGTTACAGGTGTTCAGACTCCTCCCCCTGTCCACGAGAAACACTTTGGTCCCTTTGATGAAAGTGTCTGTTGAATGAATTAAGTGTATCTCCTGGAGTCACTGAAACGCTGCAGCATATATATCCCAGAATCCTCTGCTGCACTCGTCCACATGTGTCATCAGTGTTTGACAGCATCACAGATGTGCTCAGGGTGAGGCTGACGTTGTGTTATTGCTGCACTGTTACAAATGGAAATATTCCTGATGTGTTGTGCGTCAGTTTGTTTTCTGCGGCGTTCAGCCAGAGGTCGGACTGACAGTGTGTGTACAGTGCTGGTTATGTTTGAATTGTGTTGATGTTCTAAAGAGGTTAAACATTGTGTTACTGATGCATTGGTGTGTTGAGTTGTTCCTCCGTCAGGTTCTTAACCAGGCTGAACAACGGCGTTTGTGTGATTTATTCCTGATGTTCAGACCAGAACGTAAACAGCAGGAGTTCATTGTGTGGTGGTTTTGTTGTGAGGATTAACAACAAGCCAGCTCTTGATAAGTTGTATAATGTGGTGTCATTGTGTTTTGTGGTGGTATTGTGTGGCTGTGATTTTGAAGTCTGCCTCCTTGTTGTGTTGTGGGAAACTCAACAAGGTGATGGAGGAGGTGACACAGTCTGCAGACACACACATGCACACAAAGGCCTGATCAGAAACTGCAGGATTTTTTTACCCGCACTTCAGATCCTGTCCAGATGTTCCTGCTCAGTTATCCTCAAAGAAAACAGCTGTGTGTAAGTGCATGTGTGTCGGCGCATACCAATCTCTGCAAATATATATTTTATTCTAATGTGTGTACGCCCCCGGGCGATGACTCAGAAACAGGAGCTTTCTCCTAATGATAGCAGCTCGCTCAGGTCAGAACAGGAGCGTGGTTGGCTATAAATACCTCGGCGCTCGCTCCACAGGTCTGAAGCCTTCAGCCTTGGCACAGTCCCACTGGGAAAATCCCTCCTTACTGCCGAGCCAGCAGTTCTGGTGATGGCTCTAATTTACACCCAGGAGGATCTCGAACCTGCAGATATGTTCTACATTTCTCATGCTTGGCTCAGACACTGGTCTCCAGCTAGAACCTGACTCAGAAGTATCTTGTTCGCCTCCAGTATCTTTTTCTTCCCGTCCCTCCTGGCCTCTCACTCCCTCCATTCATCTTGCATCCAGTCAGTTGTCATCCAGCCCTGGTAGGGCCCCATACATCTTGTCTCACCTTAACACAATGTGGCTGCTATGGCTGCAGGCTTCTCTCTGCACCAAGCAACCCTGTCACAAATCCACCCACACTCATGACTAAAATAGGTCTGGTATTACCAGGCTCAGTGTGTAGCTGCAGCTTCTCTTCAGTACCTGTAACCAGAGTCTGTGCAAAAAACACTCGCTTTAATATTCATCTCTGTATGAGCAGAACCACCAGTCAGTGTTTAACACACTCCCCTGCAAGAACAGCACAACACAAGGCCGGCAGTGCTGCACATTGTCAAGCAGATGTGTAATCACATCACAACAAAGACGACTGTGACAAACAACAGGAACAGGACCGGAGGCGCCGTGTTTTCAGGTCGTCTGTCTCATTCTCGTTAACGTGATATCTCAGAAGCTCCTGGAGGGAACTCATTCAGATTTGGCACAAACGTTGGACTGGTTGGACTGGTTGGAATGGTTGGACTGGTTGGTGGAGGAAATAACCATGGTTCTGGTTCAGTGGGGAACAGAACCAAACGGTGAAGAACACCTGGTGGATAAATGTCCAGGTCGTCATCAGTTTCACTTACAGTTGATTTTCAGCTGCTTTAGGGCCTCAACATAACTGCATAACACAAATATTCTCATTTTGACCCTGCAGATGTATTTATCCGTCAGCAGGTGTGTCATCATCATCAGTGTGTCTTCCCCCTCCAGCAGAGAGACAGAATCTGTGTGTCCACCATGCAGGAGGTTTTTATGCAGGGTCCTGCAGGACCACAGTCCTCCTGCAGCCCGGCACTGGTGGTGAGCTCATATTGTGTAAAGTGTAACCTGATGGCATCATGCTGTTTTAATTAAGTCCTCTGTCTTTGACGAGCCGTTGCTGGTAGCTCATTAGGAAATGAGTTCTGTTGTTAACAGGTGAGGGTCAGACAAAGAAGCAGCTCAGTGATACTACAGACTGATCACAGTGCAGGTAGTGTGCTGCTGATGGTGATGTTGTGTTGGAGCAATGTGTTCTGATCAGGTGACAGATGTGTCTCCAGATGTTGGTCATGTGACAAGTCATCGTTTTCATTGTCTTAATAACATGTTATTTATTTGTTGATGGATGTTAGTCTTCTTCTTCTTCTTCTTCTTCTTCTTCTTCTTCTTCTTCTTCTTCTTCTTCTTCTTATTGTTACTGTTATTGTTATTGTTATTATTGTTGTCCGTGCAGCTGTCTGTCAGAGCGAGGCCTCAGTCAGAAGTGACCGTCCCTCCCCAGGACCAGAACTGCTGAATTCCCGACACTTGTCAGGACACATGTGGACGTTAGTGTGTGTGTGTGTGTGTTTGTGTTTGTGTGCGTGTGAGCGGCCTATAAATAAGTCAGGTCTGCAGGGTGTTTTCTGAACACAGAAATCTGTGGGACTTGGTAGCTTTTAGCATGCTAATCTACTCGCCCCATTCATATTCATGCTGCCTCTCTATTCC
>NW_027273885.1:307500-337500 GCF_046630095.1 Trachinotus anak
TTTTTTGTTGCGTTCAGATAACAGTGAACATTTTACAGTGGAGCTGTGGAAACCAGTATCATGTTGCTCTCAGACTCTCCTGAAGTGTAACAGTCAACAGTTTGTTCTCTCTACATGGAGAATAAAGTTTCCTATAATGATAATAACAATAATAATAATAAAGAACTGATGTCCACACTGCAGAACTGCTGGATCAGACACAGATACATTATCATCAGACTCAGGCCTGTTCCCTGTCAGGAGAACAAGGAACCGTGGCTGTGGTAGAGTGTGTCAGGTAACCAGAGAAGACCCCGCCCCCTCATTTCCTCTGAGCTGCAGGTAAGTGATTTAACAGAGCTGCTCTCAGTCTGAACACCTCCTCCTCCTCCTCCTCCTCTGCATTTGTTCTCCTAATCCTCCTCTGCCCAGCCTCGCTCTCTCTCTCGCTCGCTCTGGGTAAACATGGGGGTTCTCATGTTCCACAGCAGCTGGATGGGGGAGGAAGGGGAGGAGGGGGAGGAGTGACAGTGTGTGAAGCTGCTTCATTTTCTGCAGCCATTTTGTCCTTGTGGCAGCAATATTTGATTACCATTGGTTGTGTGTGTGTGTGTGTGTGGGATTTCCTCACATAATGCAGTTGTGTGGTTAGTGTGTGCAGAACTGACACACACACACACACACACACACACCTCCTTCTGGTCTGTGGTTCTCTCACCACATGAGCCGGAGGTATTTTTAAAAACAGGATGATTTTCACTTCTGCTCTGGTTTTCTTCAGTAAGTGGCTGTTGAGCACGATGAGGCTCTGTGCTGTGCACGTACGTGGATGGCAATCAGCTTGTTCTCTGCTTCATGTTCGAGCAGCTTGTTCTAACATGTCAGTTACAATCTCATTAACTCTTTCCTGTTCTTATTTATTTGATCCTCCGTCACTCAGATGCTGTGATGCATCGTTGTGTTTCCTGGACAACACTTCCTTATTAATCATATGATGTCATGTTGTATAATTATCCTGAGGGCTGCAGCTAATCTTTTTCATAATTGATTTATTCAGTGAATTGAATTCGTATTTAACTAAAGAAAACTCAGTTTGTCTGAGTAAAACCACAGACTGTAAACAAAGATGGCCGCTGCCTCTGTGACGTCGCCACAGGTTTCTGAAGCTCAGAGTGAGCTGCTCCACTGTCGGCATCTTGGCAGTGCCTGACTCCGCCCCCAACTCCCAGCTGATCCAAATATGGGCAGAGAGGTGGGGTGTGGGTGGAGCAACCTGAGGTTGATGTTTGGTCACAACAGACCATAAATGAAGCTGTGTGGTGCTACACAGACCTGCACATCAGTTTCTCCATGTGTTTGTTTGGTACAAAATCACATCATCATCATTTTTATTGTTTTTATTCTGTGGAAATCAAATGTATAAATGAGCAGTAACTGAAACTGTGACTCATATCACACTCACGTTGACCCGTCTTTAATCTACAGCAGAGGTCGGCCATGTTCCTGTTGTCTCCACAGACTCAAGCTTTGTGTGGGTAAAGACAGTAATTCCATTCTGCTGCGGTACATTATTTTGTTGCCTCTGTCAGCTCCTCTGTGTGTGTCTGTGTGTGTCTGTGTGTGTGTTGCTTTGTCAGCATGAGAGCTGGTAGCTGAGGCAGGATGAAGCCTGCAGCCTCACCAGCTGTGCTGCCTCTGTCTGTTAGTTTGTAGCATATAGCTGTGTATTAGCAGGGTCAGAGGTGGCGGCGGTGTGTGTGTGAATGTGAGAGAGTGTGTGTGTGTGTGTGTGTGTGTGGGGTGGGGGTGGGGGGTGGGGGGGGGGGTTGCTGCTGCTGCTGGCTGCTGTTTGCCACACAATTCAGGGCCAATTAGCCCGTAATGAAAACCTAATGAGAGGCTGTTTAGAGCTGACAGTAAGTGGGGCTTCTCTGTGGAGAATGATAGTGCTTTTCTGTGTCACTATCCCCAGAGTCTGTGTGTGTGTGTGTGTGTGTGTGTTATTATCTGCATGGATGTATCTGGGTGTGTGTGTGTGTTAGGGTTTGTTTGGGGGAATTAGATTGTCTCTTTTTAAATTTCATGTTGTGTCTCTGTTTTTTTGCAGATGACACTGATAGTAATTGTATATGAGTGAGATCAGCTGATACCGATCATTTTCTGTTTTGTTATAGCAGCTGGCTGAGAGGTTGGGACCTCCAACAGGCAGCAGTGTAACTCAACAACATGCTTTTATATATGTTGTTTATATAGTTTGTCTGATTTTAAGACGCAGTTTGCAGTTTTCCCTGCTGTGTTTGTGTTGTGTAGTAATGACTCCTGTATACGACTGAAATCTGATACACACCCTGATGTTGCCTGTGACAGCCTCTGTCGTTGTGTGTTCACAGTCTCTGCTGAATAATAAATCAGTCTGGCTTCATGCCAGAAACAAAGCTACATGTACTCTCTCTCTGCTCCTGCAGTCTGTTTAGCTTTTCACCTCTATCTACACACACACACACACACACACACACACACACACACACACACACACACACACACACACACACACAGATACACACAGATACACAAAAAACCTGAACCAGAGAAATGTGTTTACAGCCACACAAGCCTGAGCAGAGATTTGCCGCAGGGCGTGACGTGGCGATGCCAGCCTGCCGATGGCTCCTCTCTCTGTAGATAGTCCTGGTGAACTGTCACCGATCTCACCATTATTACCTAAAGAGAGAGGAGAGCGGCGAATCAGACACATGCTCGACGTCAACCCGCTGCACACTGCCCTCCAACCAGCCCTCAGGGCACAGCTCTGTATATGGAGGACAGGAATGAGATCCGCTGGCCACAAGTGTGTGTGTGTGTGTGTGTGTGATGTCAAACATAGCAGGGAGCACTTTGCCCAGATGTGTGTTTATAGTAGTTCCAGATCTGGCTGCCTCTTGGCTGTTGTGGGATTGTAACTGCTGAGAATAACAGCAGCCTGAATTCAGCTTCTAGAGTAGTAACACAGAGGAGCCACAGGCTGCTACAGTCTGATGAGCTTTTTCCACACACACGCCATTCTCCTCCAGTGCACACGTAATAATAAACATTATTAGGGAGTAAATGAACTTTGACTGACTTGTTGGTTGCGCTCTCAGCAGCCTGCATGAGTCCAGTGCCCCGTTCACGAGACGAGAAGTCAAACCTGTGCTGATGCAGGCTCAGCCTCCAGTCAGGGCTGGGAGCGGAAGAAATGCTAGGCAGAAGGAAAGAAGGCAAGAGAATGACAACAGGACTTCTTCAGATGACCAACTGGCTCCATGAAAAAAACATACACTTCCTGTTTACCAGCTTGATATCTCAGATCAGCTGTCTCCTCACTCAGTTCCATTTCCTTCCTGGTAGCTGCAGGAGCTGCTTTGGTTTTGACTCACTGGTATAAATCATGATGGAAGCTCAAATCACATTCATCCCAAACAGAAATAATAAAGAGGATATGAATATGGATGATTGACTCTCTGTCCTTTCACATACAGATAACTGCAGGTAAATAACAGTAATGGAGCATGTAGAGCTCCCCTCACATGCTGATGATGAGTAGCATCAGTATTATCGGGTTAGACCTATAGTGACTGAGTCTGTAAGTGCAGAGTGAAACCAGCCTGTGAAGGGTTAACACAGTGTGGCGCATCATTACTGTGCCTCCCTGCTGGCACCAGTTCTTCAAAGGAGAGATGCACTGACCCAGTAAAGCTGACTGAGACACTTCCAGCAGGAAAGTCCTCCAACACCCTCCTCCCCCTCACACACAAACACACACACACACACACACACACACAAACACACACAGAAGGTGACACTGAGATGACAGTTTAAGGTCAGACTGAAGTGATTTTTCCCAGTATCTCTCTGTGGTGGATGATTTGTGTTTAAACACAGACTCAGGCATCGGTCGCAGCCTGAACACCTCGGTTTGCTTTGTTTCAGCTGAGGTGGTTTCTGGTCAAATGTTTTTTTTCTCTCAGTCAGAAGTGAAGAAGAAAAACTTGTACTCTTGCAGGAGTTGTGTGCATGTGAATGTGTAGATTTAGCAGTGTGTGATTATCAGTGCACTCGGACACAGTTGGTTTTTTCCCGCCCATCTCTCCATCCCTTGTGGCGGAAAGTGCAGAGTCATCAAAATGCAGACCACTGTGGCACTCCTACAGCCACAACATGGCTTTTACCGGATCAGGGCTTCTCCAGAGCCCAGATTGGCACATATTTGTGGCTGCGTGCTTTTTTTTCTGACAGAGAAGAAAATCTGAACACAGCAGCTTCTTGATGCAGTTTCACAACTGTATCTGCTGCTCTGGAGATATTACATGGTTTCAGACTCGTGTATTTCAGGATGAGGGTTATGAGAGGGTCACAGTGCAGCCCATCATTTTGTCCTCTGCAGTTATTTTCTTTAGTGTTTGTTTTGGTGTTGCTACACTCCTCTTCCGAGCCGTACAATTATTTTGTTCCTTCTCAAACCACCTCTGGTTTTTCACAAACTTGCAATTGACTGTCAGTGTCCAGAGACCACACAAGGATGATGTCAGCCTTCATTTTGGTTGCCCGGTAACTGTGGACACCCCCTTCCCTCTCCACTTCCAATCAATCTCTGTAGTCCAATGGATAATTAGTAGCCTGTCAGGGCTGGGAGGTAAAAGGTCAAGTCCTGGATCTGAAGCGTGCCTTTGTTGCTGTAAATCCCTCCCCTGCGGCTAACTTTTCCCTCCGTTTCTCTTTTTATTGCAGGAGTGAGTGATGATGGGATGGATGTGAATATGGGCCAGTGGGCAGGCATGCGAGCCCCTCTCCTCGGCCTGGCCCTGCTGCTGCCATTGCTGCTCCTCAAGCCTCCACCCTGCTGCAGCCTGAACACCCCGGGGGCCCCTCAGGATGGACCTGGCTTCAGCTTCACTCAGGCTGTCTACCACGCCACAGTTTACGAAAACTCAGCAGCACGCACCTACGCCAACAGTAAAGTTAAAATGGGCATCCACCTGGCCCAGCGCTCCTGGGAGATCCGCTACAGGATCACCTCTGGTGACGACGAAGGGCTTTTCAAGGCCGAGGAGTACGTGCTGGGGGATTTTTGCTTCTTGCGTATAAGGACTAAGGGTGGAAATGCAGCCATCTTGAACCGAGAGATCCAGGATAATTATGTATTGACAGTGAAAGCCTCTGTCAAGGGGGAAGCCCTCCTTGAGACCTGGACTAAAGTCAGCATCCAGGTCTTGGATATGAATGACCTACGACCCTTGTTTTCACCCACCACGTACTCTGTCACCATAGCAGAGAGCACACCTCTCAGGACTAGCATAGCACAAGTTACCGCCACAGATGCAGATATTGGCTCCAATGGGGAGTTTTACTATTTCTTCAAGGAGAAGATGGAGCTGTTCGCAGTCCACCCGACCAGTGGAGTGGTTTCTCTTAGTGGGAAGCTTAATGTTGACGAGCAGAACCGGTATGACTTAGAAATTCTGGCGGTGGACCGTGGCATGAAGCTCTATGGAAATAATGGGGTCAGCAGCACGGCCAAGCTTTTTGTCCATGTAGAGCGCGTGAATGAGCATGCCCCAGTAATGAATGTGGTCGCCCACAGCCCCTCGTGGCTCGAGAAAAACCCTGTGTATGCCATGGTCACTGTTGAAGATCTAGATGAAGGCTTAAATGGAGAAATAGACTCGGTGGTCATTGTGGGCGGAGACCCTTCAGAGCAGTTTTACGTAGAGAGATCTGAGGAGGGTGAGTTTTCCATAAAGGCTTCTGAGTCAGTAAACTGGGAGATCTACCCTTATGGCTGTAACCTCACTCTGCAGGCTAAAGACAGGGGAACCCCTCAGAAGTTCTCTGCTGTTAAGGTTGTCCACATAACGTTAAAGAAACGGCCAGCAGGGGAAGCTAAGTTTGAGCAGGATGTGTATGAAGTGAGTCTGAATGAAATTTCACCACCAGGTACAATAGTAGAGGCTGTTAAAATCACACCAGAGCCTGATGATGCAGAATATATCCTGGCACCTTCTGCTGATTCAGCTTTTTTTCAAATGAACACCCTGACAGGCGTCATCTCCACCACCCGCTGGTTCACTCAGGTGACTCAGGATGTCTTTAATCTGGAGGTGTTGGAAGTAGACAGTGAGCTCAAGGTTAAAGTGCAGGTGACCATCGAGGATGCCAATGACAACACACCAACATTTGCTCAGTCCTCTTATGAGTTCTTTGTGAATGAAAGTGTACCAGTTGGGACCAGTGTGTTAACAGTGTCCGCAGTGGATGAGGATAAAGGAGAGAACGGATACATAACTTACAGCATCTCCAGCCTGCAGCCGTTACCTTTCAGAATCAACCAGTTCTCTGGTATGATCAGCACCACTAAAGAGCTGGACTTTGAATCCTCACCTGAAAGTTTTGTGTTTGTTGTCAGAGCATCCGACTGGGGGTCACCTTACAGGCGAGAGAGCGAAGTCAATGTAACAATCCATCTGGAAAATGTGAATGATAACCAGCCACTGTTTGAGAAGGTAGCATGCCAGGGGGTGATCTCTAGGGATTTCCCAGTGGATGAAGTGATCACCACAATGTCAGCCATTGATATAGATGAGTTAGAGCTAGTAAAATATAAGATCATTGCAGGGAATGAATGGGGGTACTTTGATCTCAACCCAGATTCAGGGGTCCTTGCACTGCGAAGTTCCCTCGCCACAGCCAGTCCAAAGAATGGTGTATTTAGTCTCAAAATAACTGCCACGGATGGCGAGAACTTTTCCGACCCTATGTTTGTTAACATCTCAGTTGTTCATGGGAAGTCTCCTCCCAGAGGTTTCAACTGTAAAGAGACGAGGGTGGCCCAAAAGTTAGCTGAGAAGTTACTCAAAAAGTCCAAAGCCAGCACCAAGCCCAAAATTGAGGATGGTTTCATTGACCTTTTCTCTGTCAATCGGCAGACACCCCAGTTTGACAAAGCTTTTCCCACAGATATCGCTGTGAGGGAAGACTTGAAGGTTGGCTCCAGTGTTTTCAAGGTGAACGCCTATGATGGCGACACCGGTTTCAATGGTCAGATCCTGTACTCTATTTCAGATGGAAACACTGACTGCTGTTTTACCATTGACATGGAGACTGGCCTCATCAGTGTCTTCCTGCCCATGGACAGAGAAAAGAGAGATCGCTACCTCCTCAACCTAACTATCTATGACCTTGGCCTGCCTCAGAAAACCGCCTGGCGTTTGCTAACTGTCTATATAGAAGACGCTAATGATAATGCACCACAGTTTTTACAAGAAGGAGGCTATAGAATCGTCATTCCTGAAAACACTGCCATAGGTACAGATGTCATTCAGGTTGAGGCCACGGACAAAGATCTTGGACCTAATGGGGAGGTTGTGTATTCTGTTCTGACCAGTACTACCCAGTTCAGTATCAACTCCACCACTGGGATAGTGTATGTTGCTGGTCAACTAGACAGGGAGTTTGTTTCTACTTTCAACCTGAAGATTGAGGCTCGGGACAGGGCAGAGAAAGGGAGTCAGAGATTTTCTGTGGCCACACTGAAAGTCATACTGGAGGATGTAAACGACTGCCCCCCACTGTTTATCCCCAGTGTGTACAAAGCCAGGGCTCTGGAGGATCTCCCCGTAGGAACAGTTGTGGCCTGGTTAGAAACCCAGGATCCAGATTTGGGGTTGGGAGGCCAGGTCAGGTACTCTCTAGCCAATGACTACAATGGATGGTTTGAGGTAGACAAGGCCAGCGGGGCGATCCGGCTGACAAAAGAGCTTGACTACGAGACCCAGCAGTTCTACAACCTCACTGTGAAGGCCAAAGACAAAGGAAGGCCTGTTTCTCTTCTCTCTGTCACATTTGTGGAGGTGGAGGTGGTGGATGTGAACGAGAACCTCTACGCCCCGTACTTCTCCCACTTTGCCCTGACAGGATTAGTTAAAGAGAATGCCCGGATTGGAACTACCCTACTGCAAGTCACCGCTAATGATGATGACTCTGGTAGAGATGGAGAAATCCAGTACTCAATTCGTGACGGGAGTGGGCTGGGACGATTTGCCATTGATGAAGATACAGGTGAGTGTTCCCTGAAAATTGTTCTGTTCTGTGTTTCCTGTTTTTAATCAGTATGACTTTATTCTCACAATTAAAAGCTGTAGATTAAAGAGAGTTGAGGGCAGCACCTGACCAGTTATAATGCCATACTGGTCTGACCTTTTATGTCCCAAACTTTTGTCTTGTTGTCTCCCTGGTTCTGGCTTGAAGAGGTTTGACTGTTTTTATAGAGGCTTTTTTCTCAAGGTCCAGTCACCAAGACCAGAGGTAGAGCTTAAGAGGTGGAAGACCATCTGTACAATAGATGTAGACAGAGATACAACTAGTAGGACCTGGTATGTCATGCGATCCACTTCATGCTAACCCCTGAGCTATGGGGGGTGTCAAGCTTGAGAGAAAAAGTGAAAAAACAGGGTCTCCCATTGTCTGATGGAGGCTGAATCATTTTAAGTCTTCTGATTGTCTTCAGATCCTGGAAACTTGATTTCTTACCACTCGATGAAATCCACAGTAGTGTGAATGAAAGGGCCTGTTTTATGGCCAAGAATTGAAAAATAGTTCACCACGCCTCAATCTGACTGGGGCTCATTCAGCTGTGTGTCTCTACTTGTCCCAACTTGTGAACATTTAGAAAATGATAAAAGTTGATGTTATATTTGATACAAGTCTGATGATGTTGTTTGATGATATTGGGGCAATATGCATGTCAAGCTATTGCTGGTCTGTAGCTAGCAGTGTACTTAAGACAGCACAAAACTACTGTAGACCATAGAGACGTTAGATTTTAGTAAACAAAAGTAAAACAACAACAAAGGAACATGAACATAAGCTAAATATATTCTCCCCCTGTTTACACACAGTTCACGTGGGATAAAAAAAACAACTGTAAATATAATAAACCTCAATACACTGCTGGCAGCTGCAGCTCTACTGAGCCAGAAGTCATTGCAGTCTGTTGTGGTGGATTGCATTAGATTGCACAGGGTGGTTTTCATGTAGTGGAATGTTTGGTGCCTTTTATTTGAAACTGTTCCAGAGACAGAAAGGTCAGTGTTCACCCTGACAGGCAGAGAAAAGCTTCATTATTATATTCTAACACATTCACAACTTCATCTCTGATTCACACCTGTGGCTCTTTTTACTCTGTGTGCAACCACAGTACAACCACAGTGAAACCACGGTCTGATGAGTTGGCCACTGAGTAGCTTAATGCTTCATAATTTCAATCATAAATCAATCTTTGCCTAAAAACTGAAATAAATAGTATGAGGCACATTCCATATGATTATAATATCATTAATGAATAAAGTGTTCAAAGAAAATACTGTTTTATATAAATGTCCACAGTTACTGTCGTCTTGTTAGCTGCTTCAACCATCAGCCCCAAGCTGCTGCTGAGACACACACACACACACACACACACACACACTCTGACCAGCTCTGTAAACCATGATGTCCAACATGGATTTTGGTCACAGTGGTGGGGGGTGTGGAGCTGACACTGTCCTCACACTCAGGCCTGGAGCTGGACTTTTTAAAGCTGTGAGTCGTATCAGTTAAAGGACGAGTTATGAACCTGATGTCCAGATGATAACATGGCTCAGACAGCAGTTGCTCCGCTGATGATACAGTATTGAGGCTTTACTGGTTCATACAGAGGCTGGTGTTTGTTTTTTATTGGCCACTCGGAGGACGTGTACAGATCTGTGTGATGTGGCTGAGCTGCAAACATGTTTTATGAAACCACATGTTGGCTCCAGCAGGTTGAATAACACATTATGCGCCTGCAGCATTACAGCCATCACATTACACAGTACACTCTGTCACTCCACCACTGTGGGGCCTTGATGAGTGATCACAGGGCCCTCCGACTGATGGGGGGCTGGTGTACAGCTGTGTGTGAGTGTAGGGTCTGACCATGGCCAGGAGGTAGCTCCAGGGTCGTATTGGTCTGTGAACAGGATTCTGAACTAGCTGCAGAGCTCTGGTGCAGATGCTGGGACCTCAGTCCAGGTGAGGAAGTCAGTATCCCGAGGAATCAGAACCATATTGGACGATTCCACACCTCAGGGTTGATGTTCAAGGCTAACGTGCAGTCCTGATACAGGAAGTAGAGTGACGGGTCTGCAGACTTTCCTGCAGGAGTTTGTCTCAGTTGTTCTGATTATCTCTGATGCTGCCTGAAGAACAGGATCAGGAATCAGCGAGTGCACGAGTCTCTGCGCTGACTTGATAAAACATAATGTAATGATGTAACATAATGTCTTGATAAACTTTATAGTTTCACACCAAGATAAAACAACAGTTTTCCTGGAAACCACTTCTTCTTCTCTGCTTTAAAACACAGCCTACACAGGAAGTTGTGCTGTGCAGCCACTGGCAGCTGCTGTTATAGAGCAGAGAAGAAGAACTGGTTTCTAGTAAATATCGTGATGTTAGCTGTGGACTGAGGTCCAGGTCCAGACCCAGTCACTGTCCCATCCAGACCAGGACCTTCAACCTATAAATGACTGAGAATTATTACATTTTGACTTGAGTGTTTCTGTTTTCACTGGTCATGTGATGCTGCTCAGCCAATCACTGCACCTCGAGGCAGTGAGACACAGTTTTAATTTTTCTACATGTTGTCAAGTATAAAAAAGACCCAAATGATCACTGTCAGAGGGTGACTGGTTGACTGTCAGTGAATTATTTCAACAGCATTAGTGTAGAAATTTCCATTCACTCATCTGTCAGACGCTTTTATCCAAAGTGACTGAGAAGTGAAGGACAGTGGTGAAGCTGCAGTGCAGTAAGTGCAGGGGATTGTGAAGAAATGCATCAAAACATACAAAGTGGGGTGACCCGATGGCCAGTGGCCAGGCAAGTTGCTGGTTTGCCTCCTGACCGTTCCGACTCTTTCCTTCATGTCATTCCACCTCTCTCTCTCCCTTTCCTGTCACTCTCTACTCTCCTGTCCAACAAAGACAAAATTACCCAAAAAATATCTATTTAAAAAAAAAGTGCAGAGTCAGAGCTGGTTAGACTTGTTAGGGTGTTAGAGAAGTGAGGAGAGGAGGTGCTCTCTGAAGAGAGAGAGGGACGCCCCTGCTCTGAGAGACTTCAGGAGCTGGTTCCACCAACAGGGAACCACAGACCAGCTTAATGCAGGAGAGAGGAATCGTTCTGTGTTGTTGTTGTGTTGATATAGATGTGTTGTCGTTCAACAGCAGCTGCTGCAAAGGCAGAGGCCTAACATTAGACACACACACACACACACACACACACACACACACACACACACACACACACACACACACACACACACACACACACACACACACACACACACACACTGGAAGCTGAACCTCTCTGTGTCATTCTCAGCAAGATGCTCTTCAACTCAGGACTTCTCTTCATCACAGCTGCTCCTGAGAGCTGGAGAGAGGAGGAGGTGGAGGAGAACTCATGGCTCCCACTTCTACAGTGATTAATCTCTAAGGGGGGGGGGCACAGCTTTGTTTCCCAACAACAGCAGCATTGTGCAGAGCTGTGAATGTGCCAGGAGTTAAAACACATACATATTCTACACTTCAGCTTCTTCTGCTCTGTTGTCAAAGACTTGTGTTATAGAGTTTACATTATAGACGTTTTATAGAGTTTACATTATAGAAGTGTTAGAGTTTGCATTATAGAAGTTTTATAGAGTTTACATTATAGAAGTGTTAGAGTTTGCATTATAGAAGTGTTATAGAGTTTACATTATAGAGGTTTCATAGAGTTTACAGTATAGACTGTGTGGTTGTAGACTCTCAACACTGAACTATCTTCAGTGATAAAAAAGTCCATTAATTGAAAAAGAGGCTCCTGATCACTTCATGTTGCCTTCATGACTTCTTCTGCACAATCTCAGCTGGTTGTTGTCTGATTGAAAACATGAGCTAATTCATAGAGATGATTTGAAATCCATATCAGGATCAGTTCAAACTCCTATCTTGATTACTGCTTTTCATTCTCTCTCTCTTTCTTTGAGCTGAGCTCTCTTCAGCTTCTTCAGTGCGACTGCTCAGAGTTTGACCTCATGTCATCCACATCAGCAGCTTCACTTTGAGTCAGTGTGGACTGATGTCAGTTGGAGGGGGCGGAGCCACGTGACTGAACACAAGGTCATATTTATTTAAGCAGACGGTTCCTGAACGCAGCGCAGGAGAAAGTCTGAACTGAATGAACATGAGGAGGAAGAATCAGTGACAGGTTCTAGATGTGGTTGTGATTTTTCTGCAGACCGACGACTGCAGCAACTTCTTCTTCCACAGATTCTACAGAGAAGGTGTGGGCAGCTGACTCCCACCGTCATCCAGAGCCCTGACTGCAGTTACATGAACAGATATATTGGATACAGCACAGACTGCAGGCTGCTCTTCTTCTGTTATATAAAAGAGGATCAGCAGTAATGTGTGACGAGGCAGAACTGTGAAGGACGCCTCCTCCTGCAGCTTCAGGATGAACAAACAGCTGGACACAACATCTGCTGCTGAATAATCAGAACCACAGATCGGTCGGGTCTGGTTCAGGTCTGGTTTAGGTATGATTCAGATATGGTTCAGGTATGGTTAACCCTTTAAAACTGAGTGTGTTGTTGGCGACACATTAGCGCAGGCACACTTTGGATAACTGTAACTCTGTCACTGTTTGAGCAATCGGAAAATTCCGACGGTTTCTGAAAGCTAAGACCTTGGGCTTTAGGCATATAGGTGTCATTACGGTAATTTCACCAGGCGGACATTTCGAGGCTCCGGTGTTAAAGGGTTAAGGTTTGGTTCAGGTCTGGTTCAGATATGATTCAGGTCTGGTTAAGTTCTGATTGAGGTCTGGTTCAGGTCTCGTACACATAAGGTTCAGGTCTGATTCGGATATGGTTCAGGTGTGGTTCAGATCTGGTTCAGGTCTGATTCAGATATAGTTCAGGTCTGGTTCAGGTCTGGTTCAGATACGGTTCAGTTCTGATTCAGGCCTGGTTCAGGTCTCGTACAGATGCCTTCACAGTTTTTCAGTCACTTCCTGTTCTGTGAAAGGTGGAAGAGAAATGACCCGTCCCTTTACAGGTGTGTCCTCATGTCACATGACCTGTTTCTTTAAGGAGCACACAGACACATGTTGGACCATCAGCACTAATCACACACTCTGCACATTACACAGAGCTGCTCCTCTGTCACCATAATTAGTGAGTTAATGACTGTGTTTATCATAAAAGGCTGAAAGGAGCACGAGTGTGTGTGTGTGTGTGTGTGTGTGTGTGTGTGTACACATAATGTTGGGGAGTGATCATGAATTAATGATGTGTTGTGATTGACTAAACCCATATTTGGATTTTTTTAAAATATATTTTTGGGCATTTTGCTTTATTTTGACAGGACAGTAAAGAGTGACAGTCGGTCGGGAGTCGAACCAGCGAGTCGCCTGCTAAGAGCATGTGCACTCATGTGGTGCGCGCCCCAGCCACTCGGCCATCAGGGCGCCCCACCCATATTTGGATTTTTATATTTTATGTCAGTTGTTTTCTTTAAATTTGATTATTTTCAAGTGAAAAAAAGACACAATGATTGATCAGCTGTGATTGATCAGCTGTGATTTAACAGTTGTGATTGATCAGTGATTGATCAGCTGTGATTGATCGGCTGTGATCAGACAGGACAGATCAGTGTTTGATTGGCAGCTGATGTTAGAGTCTTTATTGGTACTGTGAAAAAATCAGCAACATCAAAAACAGACACAGATGCATTTAACCAGGAAGTCTGCGAGGAAAAAACACTGGTCATGAGAGCCTGCGGCTGCCCTCACTGTAGGGCCAGCCAACACACGCAAACACACACACACAGACACACACATATACTGTGCATTGGTAGTGTATAAGCTTTTAACCTGTGTGAACAGCCTACACAACACACACAACACACACACACCACAAGCAGACTGGAGGTACATTCCTCACTTCACCCACAGGACAAATAATCTTGTTCAGTGTGAAAGAAGTGTGTTCTCTCTAAAAACGCACACAGACACACACATTGTACTATTGTGTTCCCGCAGGAACAAACCTCCAGGTGTGGTGTTGTGAACTTGAGACACTGTTTTTGTCCTGGTTAGGACACTGAGCTGTGTGTGTGTGTGTGTGTGTGTGTGTGTGTGTGTGTCCTAGTTTATCGTTACATAATCAAATAAACTTGATGAGCCTTTTGTACTGTCTGGACGTGTAAACTCATTATGTGTAAGAGCTAATGAAGCTTCTGTTTTAGTGGCCGGGAGCAGAACAACACAACAACACAACAACACAACAACACAACAGATCCATGAACCTAATGGAGACCAGAGCAGCGTCTCGTCCTCTTGTTGTATAGTCATTGTGTATGTCAGTCTGCAGCCAGTGGAACCAGTACTTTACTGGGCAGCAACAGTTACTGTCAGGTCCATGTCACCTGTGTGGTGACCCCTCACCTGTCCAGGCCTCTTATACTGAAACAGCTGATCTTCATTATTCACTTTAACAAGTGAGGAGCTGAGACAGTCTTCATGTCAGTGTAGTGTGTGTCTGTAGGAGTGTATGATGCTGTCAGTCCAGTATCTGACTGTGAGTCTGCAGCACATGGAGGTTGGAGTGTGTGTGTGTGTGTGTGTGTGTGTGTGTGTGTGTGTGTGTGTGTGTGTGCGCAGAGTTCGCATAGTTTCACAGACCAACAGTTAGTGCTCTGTCTGAACGAGCAGGGACCAGGTTCCATATTCACTTCTGCTGGTTTAATGCTAATTAAAAAAAGGGTTAGGGTTAGGGGGGCAGTTAGAAACAGCTGTTTATGGCTTACAGCCCCCCCCCCCCCCCCCGTTATATTTACAACCACGTACAGCAAACAGACAGAAACCAACATATTCTGTCTGTGGTCAGTTGCATTGGTCTGTGTGTGTATGTGTGTGTGTACCACTGACTTTAGACCAGTATTTTGTTGGTCAGTTACTTTCTACCTCAACATAACAATGCTCCTGACCACACCTCATTTTCAGACCAGCACAGTGTGTTTCTATTTAAACAACGTGACAATTGTGTCAGTCTGAAACTAGACACACAAAGACACACAAAGAAACACAAAGACACAGAGGTAAGATAGATGCCTGTAATGTTGGTATTTTCAAGTTACCAAGTTAACCAACCAGTTTATTTACTCTGAAGTTAAAAAGCGTTTATTCAGCTGCAGGACGGTGAAACTTTATCCTGAGACAAAACGTCTCAACTCAACAAACTTTTGTTGTGATTTGATGCTAAAGAAGAAAGAAGAAGAAATAAAATTTCATTTGATTTGAAGGTTCAGACCTCAGGAACAGTCCGGTGTTAACAACAGAACTTCAGATGGTTTACATCTAATTCATCTATCACATCAATACCATCACATCAATCACCTCATCACATCCATCACATCCATCACCTCATCACATCCATCACATCAATCACCTCATCACATCCATCACATCAATCACCTCATCACATCCATCACATCCATCACCTCATCACATCAATCACATCAATCACCTCATCACATCAATCATATCAATCACATCCATCACCTCATCACATCCATCACATTCATCACATCAATCACCTCATCACATCCATCACATCAATCACCTCATCACACCCATCATATCAATCACATCCATCACATCAATCACCTCATCACATCCATCACATCCATCATATCAATCACATCAATCACCCCATCACATCAATCACCTCATCACATCCATCATATCAATCACATCAATCACCTCATCACATCCATCACATCCATCACATCCATCACATCAATCACCTCATCACATCCATCATATCAATCACATCCATCACATCAATCACCTCATCACATCCATCACATTCATCATATCAATCACATCAATCACCTCATCACATCCATCACATTCATCACATCCATCATATCAATCACATCAATCACCTCATCACATCCATCACATCCATCATATCAATCACATCAATCACCCCATCACATCAATCACCTCATCACATCCATCATATCAATCACATCCATCATATCAATCACATCCATCACCCCATCACATCAATCCATCACATCAATCACATCCATCACCCCATCACATCAATCCATCATATCAATCACATCAATCACATTCATCAGATTCATCACATCCATCATATCAATCACATCCATCACATTCATCACTTCATCACATTCATCACATCCACTCTGCTCTTTGTGAGTTCCACTTCATCCCAGCCTGAGCCTCCTTCCTGTTTGTGTGTGTGTGATGTTGTGGGAAAACACCAATTAGGAATCACAACCTGCCAACAGGGCACATACAGTGTAAACAAGCCCTGGATGGGAGCTGATGAGACGGACATGGGGGCAGTGGAGGGCGTCAGAGCTGCAGTCAGGTGGAGGTAGACGGTGGATCAGGTGCAGCAGCAGCTGTCAGAACTGACTCTGGCTCTTCAACAACACAGAGGAGGATTCAGGTTTTTAGGATTCATTTAGGATCCATTCAACCCTGGTGGAGGCCAACACCAAGATTGTACCAGATGATGATGATGAAGAAGGAGCTGAGCTGGAAGACAAAGCTCTCGATTTACTGTTCAATCTTCATTCTCACCCTCGGCCTGAGTTTCAGGTAGAGACTGAGATCACGGAGAGAAAAGGCTGAGATGAGTTTCCTCTGCAGGGGGTCTGGACTCAGCCTCAGAGACGGGGTGAGGAGATCTGACGTCCAGAGGGAGCTTGGAGGAGAGTCGCTGCTCCTTCATGTTGAAAGGAGCCAGTTGAGGAGGTTCCTCTGGTTGGGATGTCTCCTGGGCTCCTCCCAGTGGAGGTTTTCAAGACACGTCCAACTGGAAGGAGGCCTTGGGGTAGACCCAGAACACACTAGAGGGATTATATATCTGGTCTGGGAATGCCTCAGGACCCTCCAGGAGGGGTGGAAAATGATTCTGAGGAGAAGGTCTGGTCTACTTTACTTGACCTGCCACCGAGACTTGAGCTCAGATAAAAGGAAGAAAATGTATTGGATGTTAACCAATAATAATGTTCTTGTTTCAAATTAAAAGCCTCTCAATAAATCGACAGGTTCACCTGCTGACAACAGCAGGTGACCCTGAGGACATGCTGACAGTGAATTATTACGAGTGTGAGTCCGTCTACAGACACCAGGACCCAGCTGTGTGTGTTCACCTCCTCCTCCCATCACATCCATCAGCTCCTCCTCATCAGGCTGCAGCTCCACTCCTCACAAACCCAAGTACAACACATCCTCTGTGGACCAACACAGTAAAATCAGCAGCAGCTGAAGAAGTCACCTCAACATATCTTTCATTTCCTGTTTCATGCTCTGCGTTGTTTGACATGTTCACCAGCTCATCCCTGTCGCTGCCTCCTCCTCTCCACCTGAACGATTCACTCTCTGTTGTGTCTTTCTTTAAATCACCTGTTGTATCATTAAATGTAAATGTAAATGAAAAAGGCTGAAATTTTATTTCACTGCTCCTTCTTTTAATCACCCCCCCTCTACAAATCACCATGGCAACGGGTAATTAACGTGGCAGCCACTAATCAGAGCAGTTACCTTCATGAAGCAGAGATTGAGGTCAGGTGAAGGAGATTTAAAAACCTGTGTGTGTGTGTGTGTGTGTGTGTGTGTGTGTGTGTGTATAAAGGGAATAATTGTAAAATAAGGGTAGACTGTGTCTCTCATTCTTCCTCCTCATCCTCCTTCTCTTTCTTTCCTTCCTGGTTGTTTCTTTAAATCAGATGATTTTACGCAAATGAAGAAGATGACAGTAAATGTCACTCTGCACCTGAGAGAGAAGAACACCTCTCAGTACTCTCATGTAGTACACTGTGTACTACAGTACAGTACTGTCACAGGAAATGACAGTCACAACATGTGCCCTGGTTGGCACCTGTGTGTGGCCCCTGTGTCATGTGATATGGTGCTGACCCTCTTTGAAAATACGGTAGCCTTTCCCCTTATGCTACGCAGGCAAGATGGCGACTGTTGAGGGGAGAGGCACCGATTTACCCTCAGTTTTTAGAGTGAACCATCCAGGAACCTCCAGCTCAGTGATCTGAGATCAGACACATGATTCACCTGATGTTCAGCTGATGTTAAAGTGACAGATGTTGTTTTACTGTGTCGCTGGACTGAAGGTTGTGACCCGAGTTTTTCCTCCCCCCTGTCGCCAAGTGCTGCTCTCTGTTGGGTTTTTCTCTGTAATAAACTCAGGTCTGACCTGACCCTGTAAAGTGCCTTGAGATAATGTAGATTATGATTTGGCGCTATACAAATAAAATTGAATTGAATTGAACTGAGTAAGGATCTGAATCTGTCTGATCTGACAGCCACCTCACTGAGGAGATGTGCTGGTGTTTAATATAATGCAGCAGGCTCTTATGTTGAAAGGTTACTGTGGGTGGTGACACAGGAAGTTGATTTCTGGATCACAACGAGGCAGAAACCTGAACAACAAAACAAACAAAACCACAGCTGTCATCAAGCCTTTTCATTACCCAGCATGCCCTGTTCCTCAGTGTTTTATTGTTCTTCGTTGACCTTCTGAAGCCACCCTACATTGTTGCAGAGCATCATGGTAGGAAGAAGTTTTCTCTTATTCATGTGTTAACCTTTCCCTCCACTCACCTGCTGTGTTCCTCTGCCTCCTGCTGATACAGGCTGCCCCCCCCTCACTGAGGCACAGCTCTTCATATCTGTGATGCTGGTTGGCTAATGAGGCTTTTACCTGTGGGGTCTCAGGTGCTAATCTGTGCTCAGAGCTGAAGGACTCATTATAACCCTGAGAGGATCTTAGCAGGAGCCTGATAAAGACTTCCTGCTGCTCGTTTCTCACTAATGGCCTCGTCACAGTCTGACACAGCTGACCTCTGACCTCACACCCACAGCCCTCCCTCTCCACATAGCCACTCCTGGTTCCTAAATGACCTTCCTGAATTCCACAGAAGGATGTGTCTGTGTTACTGATGCAGGTCCTGCTCTGTTGGTTCAGGTTTAATGCTGCAGCAGCAGGTTGTTCTCCTGTCTCTCTCCTGAATGACGAATGAGAGCAGAGAGAAAAAGCTGAGTGTGGAGGAGAGAGAGAGACTGGATTCATCCCTTGGTTTGTCCTGAATGACTTTCAGTACTTCAGCTAGATCCACCACACTCAGCAGAGACTCAGTGGAGACAGTATGAGGACAGAGCAGCACTGCAGAGACGTTTTGCTGCTGTCCACATTATAAAACAAGACTGATGAGAGGAGGAGGGACAGACATAGACCCTGCAGGAAGTGGATCACTACGAGGAGAGCTCCATAGGAGTAAGGTGCTTCCTGTTAGAGGAAATGTCCCACAGAGGAAAGACACCGGTGGTGGTGATGAGTGGTGGAGCTTCAGGCTCCGCCCACTCTACTATGTTTTAGTTTCAAAGTCATCTCTTCCTCTCTGTTTTAGTTTTAAAACCTTTTCCCTCCTTCTACATTTCAGTTTTAAACTTATCTCTTCTTCTGCGTTTCAGTTTCAAACTCGTCTCCTCTTCTCTGTTTCCTCCTCTGTCCACTCTACTCCAGAGTCTTCAGCCCCTCAAACAGAGACTTTTGGACCTTTGGAAACGATGATGTAGACGCCCATGGTGGCTCCTGATTGGGTCTTATAACTGTGGTTAGACTGAGCTCTGCAGCATTTTCTTGCTGTGGTCACTGGTGTCGAATCTTCTCTTCCAGTCAGAAAACCCTGACTACAAACAGAAGAGTTGCACCTGAGTCAGTGGAGATGGTGAGCTGTGATTGGTCAGGCTCCAGTGTGTAAATCACAGCATCACATTATAGAGAGATTGAAAGTTACTGTGCTGTCTGAGCTTGTTTGATTGACAGGTGTTGGAGACTGTCACTGTTACCATGGTGATGACGATGACTCTGCAGCAGTGGGCAGTGTATTAAAACATCATGTTTGTCGGTCTGTTGTTGCTCCATCACCGAAATATCTCAACAGCTACAGGAGAAATAGTTCTGAAGTTTTGTTGAGACGTTTGTTTTCCCGGAGGATGAATCCTCATGATGATGGTGATGATGATGATGATCTCTTGATGTTTCCTCTGGCGCCACCACGGGGAGCAGATCAGTGTTTTTTCAGACTCTGTTGTTTGCAGAGACAGTGCTGTGTGTGTGTGTGTGTGTGTGTGTGTGTCTGAGCTGAACGCAGCTGTGTGAGTGAAACCTGTCTCCCTTGTGGCCCCGCCCCCTGTCTGCAGCGGACTTTGTCTCTGTGTTCAGACGATTCTTCTTCCATTGTCACTTCCAGGTGTGTACACATGCAGGTGTGTTTGCTGTGGGATCAGCTGGGACAGTGACTTTGTTTCTGTGGCATTAGACTTCAAACAGACGACCTCCTGCTCTTTTTTATCTCCGTCTCCTCTGTGGTTTTGTCTCTCTGCTGAAAGTTCCAGAAGAGAAGGTTCAGTCTGACCTGGTCTTCAGGTGGGGGGGGGGGGCGAGCAGGGCTGTACCCAGAGCCACACTGTTGGGTCAGATAGAGCTGGATACCTGGACTCAGGTGTGGATGTCTCACACATGAACGGTGTAGTGAAACATCAAACCAGTTCAGATTAAGACACGCCCACTTCTGTGGTCGTTCTGTCCAGGCTGTCATCATATGGAAGTGGGCGTGGCTTCATGGTTTCATCATCATGAACTAGGTTTGATTCTGACATTCTCAGTTTGTTCAGAGTGCTTATAACAGGGAGCTGATTTCAACAGTCAGTCAACGTCACAGGTGAAACAGGTGAGTCCAGTCAGTGCGACACTCTGAATGTGCCTGTGTTCAGAGAGCTGCAGTACAGTCCACATTAAACTTCTGGAGTCCTCCAGGTGAAGTGTAGATATTTGATCTTGGCCCCGAAGAACAGTTTCATTGCTGCAGATGTGATCATACCTGTTGAAGGTAACTGCCTGAACGAGGTCGTAGAATAACCTGTGAGCCTCAGCTTCGGGGGACATTTAAAATGGCACCAGGATATTAACAAAATAAAAGACATGAACCTCACTCATGAAGGCTGCACTGACTTTAGCTGCAAGAAAAACCTTTCATCACAGTTTCATTAGTCTGCTTCAAATGAATTGACAAATGAATTGTTCTTCTTGTGCTTTGACTAAAACAAATAAAATTCAATTCAATTCAATTTTATAAAACTGTGTTAAAGCTCCAGATTTTAACTTCTGTGTTTTATCTAAAGTGTTGATATCATCAGAAGAGTGGTTGTGGTTGAAGAACCAAAAACCATCTTTTTCATGTCCTTTCTCAGGCTTCTCTCTGGAGCTCTAGTAACAACAGGTCAGTCAGCCAATCAGAAGAGAGGATCTGAGTCTCTCTTCTGATTGGCTGATTTTTCTCTGAGTGATCCAATGAAAATATAGCAGATTTCAGGGAAACACTCCAAGAAACCAAATCTTGCAAGGTTGGATGGTGGGTCCAAGTGGGCAGAGCTTGGAGCGTGGCTGAGGGCGGTGACTGCTTTGTTGTGACATCACAAAGTTACAGAAGTCCTGATAGCTCAGTTTCTGAGGTCAATGCTGCAACTGTGTTCTTTAAATACAGATCACATGTGATGTCAGTATAACATGATTTAAAACCAGAGAGTTCATCAGTGGTTCTCTACAGTACATTACAGTAGAACATATCTGGTATAGCTGATGAGCTCAGGACTGAGGCCTTTAAGCTCCTGAAATCACTCTTTTTCCACTGACTCAGACATGAATTGAGGTTTTCATTGTTCTCCTGTCAGACTGTGTTTTCTGATGACACTGGGATCAGGGTGAGTTTGACACATGGTGTGTGAATCACTTTGATGGGGACACCATCTGAAAATCTCATTCAGCATCTCCTGTAACAGTGTGATGCTGCAGAGTCCTTGACACACTACAACAGTGGTCAGCAACCGGTGGTCTGTGGCCCAAAACTGGCCCACCAGCAGTAATATCTGGTCCAGCAGGTTATTTTGATAATCTTATTTTTTTTAACTTACAGTATCAGACTGACAGTCCCACATTTAGTTTTAATGTCCAAACAGAGCTCCCCCCCCCACCTGAAGATTACTATTACTCTTTTATCCACATTGAGAGTGAACGACAGACACAAACTGTCACATCAGGCTCACATCAGAATCACTTCCTCTTTGGAGATTTTACCTACAAAATAAAATCATGAGAAAGTTCTTTGCGGCAATGCTGTATTTCAAGCTGTTGTGAGCTTTTATTCTGAAAGGATATGGCAGGAAGTTCCAAAGGTTCTGCTGCTTGGATGACAGAGCTCTGAATTATCAGACGTTGTGTGTGTGTTATGAAAACAGTTGAATGAATCAGTCAGACTATGATATGTGACTGTGACCACAGAGACACAGGAACAGAAACAAAATAAACTTTTAATTTGTTAGATTTTAATTATGTTCTGACTGATGTTAATAGATCAGGAGAAACTGACTCCTGGTCTAGAGAACGGACCTGTGTCGACCTACAGTCATTATTATAATCAACAACCAGGTCTGGAGACATGACTTCATCCAGTACAGTTCAAAGCAGCAGCTCTACACACTGAGACCAGTAACTGAGCTGACCCTGATGAAATCCTGGATCTGGACTGGATCTCAGCCCCCCGCGGTCCTGACGCCACTGCAGCTGCAGGGAGGTGTGAGGCTCTTGAGGGCCTGAGGGCTGCTGGGCATCTGGGGAAGTGCCTTTCAACAAACCAGACGAAGTGAGTCTCTGGCTTAATTGGGACTTAGGAGAAGATTAATTAAGGAAGTGATTAGCATTTGCATTAATCCAGGGGAGAGGATTCACGAGGCAGCCACTCACTGTCTTATTGCCGCCTACTTGAGAGCCTGCATTCCCAGAAAACGCATCCTATTTACAGCGTTGCTTCATGTAAACACTGACGTGTGTGTGTGCATTAAGAATTCATACACCATTAGAATCATCTTGGTAATCAGGCTTTAATAAAGTCTGAATGAGTTTGTCCATGCAGCACATACCAGCTGGGACTGTCTCAGCAGCTTCACTGTTAAACAGCTGTGTTTAATGTACATGACTGAGGTGTCGTGATGAAGTTTTCACAAACGTTCATGTGTCTTAGTGGAGACAGTGAGATGTTTGTGTGTGTTATCATTCAGATAAAAGCAGTGGAGGGTTTTTCTCTCCTGTATCGATGCAGACTGATGCAGCTCGTCTGAATCCAATCAACCACTGCAGTAATGCAGCAAGACTCCAGCAGCTCCCACTCTGCTTTGCTCTGCTCTTACTGTGTCTGAGTTTGACTAAATTGAGTGGTCAATAACCTTTAAAGCTCCATCCAGTCTAAAGGTAGATGTCTAGGTTCTATATTAATACTGTGAAAGTATCAAAGCCTCAGTCCACAGAGAAATGCACACAGCCTGGATTCAGACACTGAGCCTTAAAACCAGCTGTCAGGACTTCTGCAACTTTATGATGTCACAACAAAGCAGTCACCACCCTCAGCCAAACCCCAAGCCCCGCCCACCTGGACCCACCATTCAACCTTGCAGGATTTGGTTTCTCTGAGCATTTACCTGAAATCTGCTGTATTTTTATTGGATCACTCAGAAAACAGTTAGCCAATCAGAAGAAAGACTCACATCCTCTCTTCTGATTGGCTGACTGACCTGTTGTTACTAGAGCTGCAGAGAGAAGCCTGAGAGAGGAGATGTAAAACACTGAGATGGTTCTTGGTTCTTTAAACCACAAATATATCTTCTGATGAGATCAACACTTCAGATAAAACACTGGAGAAGATAAAACATGGAGCTTTAATTTAGCAGAGAAGAAGTGTCTGAAACAGTGTCCACTAAAATGAGTCCAAAATGAGCAGTCAGCTCTGATTGGATGTAAATCCAATTAAATATGAGTTGTTATTTGATTGACAAACAAATTATTTCTGTGTGACTCTTCATGCTGAACTCTGAACATCAGTTAGACCTGACTCTCCATGTTCCCATCCTCCATCCTCCAGCTCTCAGTGCTTTGCTGCAGCAGTGCAGCAGTCTGCTCTCTGCTGAGAGGAAGCCGATTGGACAGAGATGCAGATTCTGTCACTCCCTGCTTTCCAATGTGTTTTATGTCCAGCACTCTTGTGACATTTGTAGTTAATTCCACACTCTTAATTGGAAAGCAGGCTTGTAAGCAGCAGCTTAGGCTATTAAAAGCAATGTTGTAGCATGGTGCAGAGCTATTAATTGTAGTGCAGCCGAGGGGCCAGAAGGAGGCAGAGATGAATGAACAGTGAGGCAGAGAGAACACAGCACAGGGCAACACTGAATTAATTACGGCTAACCTTGAACATCCAGTCATCCCACAGGACAAAAACAATGACGCACTGTGTGTGTGTGTGTGTGTGTGTGTGTGTGTGTCAGGAGAGAGAGGGAGATTGTTAGATAGATAGAGAGAGCTTCAATGTATGTACTGTTGATGATTTCACCAGAAGAACAAAAGATACATCACACTGAAGTTTACAACTTCAATATGTTTACAACTCACAACACAACAGTTTTATCTTCAACACAAAATAGAATGAAGCACAAGTTGTGGGAGGTTTATTATACAAAGTAAACATTTTGGTAATGAAAATGCTGTTTCTAGGAGGAGCGCCTCCCTATTTAACATATAAATAAATAAATGTAGAAATAAATAAAATAATAATTGGATGGATATATGAATAAATAAATGTAAAAATGCAGAAACTGCATTTTCACTACTAAACTGTATTTATTGCTGCATTTATTTAAGTCATTTTCTGTCAGTGAATGAAGGTCCAGTTCAGAGATGGATGTGGTCTGACCCATGACCACTGAGCACTCAGGTAATAATGTAGTAATAACTACAGTTCCCATGAGTCTGAACATGCTGACGGCTGCTGTGATTGGTCTCCAGTTTCTCTGACAGTTGCAGTTTGACCCCTCTCAGCTCCTGTAGATTAAAGGCATCTGCTCGCTGTGTGTCTGTGAACCCACAGTCATAAAATATGAAGCTCAGCACCTGGAGGAAGCTGCTGCACTGGTTTGTGGTGGTTTTCAACAGACCTGTAAAGGACACGTTCAGATGAGCAACATGTTCACATGCACATACAAGAGTCAGTGTTGTGTAGCAGGTTGTGTAACATTATTGACCGTTGACACAATAAATTCAGCTCTGACTGTCAGGAGCTCTCAGGGGGGAGGCTAAGGACGACTTGTTGCATTTGTCTCAGAGACCAACCAAACATTTATATATTAAACCTACATCTGTCTGCTAATTACTGCTAATTACCCACAACATTTAAAGATGATTACAGATGACAGATCATTCACACTATTTATTTGATTTGAAGAATTTAGATGTTGCAACTGACTCCAACCCTGGGGACATTTGCAACTTATTAAAACAGATTAAATTTCACTAATTAATAATTGTATTATTTATTTTTTTATTTTACAAAGAACAGTTATTGAGTTGTGTTTTGTGTAGACCACTGAAAATACCTTGAGGGCAAAATAGGCACAATTTATTTTATTGCTAATGATGAAGAGAACAGGTACATTTATTATAAGACAACGAGAGACTAACAAAAATAAAGTCACTTGTTTTAACAATTATTGTTGCATCTGTTGTGCAACAGGATAAAATTAGTTCCATGTTCAGTTGTGTGGTCTGTTGTGATTTGGAGACTGTAAGTCTCCGCCCTGTCAGCCATGACAGAACAGCACCATCAGAACATCAGGTTGAATGTGTCGTCTGTCTTCTGTCTAACTGAGCATGTGCAGTATGAGTGTCATCACTCCAGCATGTTTCTGATTGGAGGAATAAGAAACTGTCCACAGTCTCCAACTTCTACACAACACAAATGTTCAGTCACGTGTAGATGATGAACAGTGATGACAACACAAACAACTGGAGGCAAAAACTTAATATGACAATTATTTTCTTGATTAATTGCTTTGTCTATGAAATATATTGAATTATATTATATATAAACTGGGAACATTAACTAATGACATTCATATACACTGTGTGTTAAACTGTGTCACACTGTGTTACACACTTTGTGTTACACTGTGTGTTATACTGTGTTACGCTGTGTGTACAGTAGATATGTTGTGAGGAGATGGTTTTGTGTTCATATAATGAGTCTGTCTTCAGCAACACACAGGGCTCAGACGTGTGTGACAGAATTATCTACACAACACAATGTGTGTATGACTGCAGTGTATGAGCAGAGGGCTGAAGTGTGTGAACATGTGTCCACTGCGGAGGAAGTGTGTGTGTACGGGAACATCCTCAGGCTGTTTCTCTCTGTGTCATCGGCAGGAAGTGACACAGTGAAACCCCCCCTCTGAGGTAGGAGGTGATTGGCTGAGCTGCTGCAGTAAAACACGATGATCATCTACAGACTCTTCACTGACTCCAGGTCTCGACTGTATGATCACAGTAAACACATCAATACATCTCTCTCTCTCTCTCTCCCTCTCCACCAGGGGTGATCTACACCACCGATATGTTGGACCGCGAGACCAAGGACTCCTATTGGCTAACGGTGTACGCCAGTGACCACGGCGTGGTTCCCCAGTTTGCCACCATCGAGGTGTTTGTTCAGGTGGAGGATGTGAACGACAACGCCCCGCTGACCTCAGAGCCGCTGTACCGGCCCTCGGTGCCCGAGAACTCTCCACGGGACGTCTCTGTGATCCAGATTCAGGCCCAGGACCCTGATGCCACACCCCCCACTGCTGCTGACAGGCTCAACTACCGCATCATCAGTGGAAACCCACAGAACTTCTTCGCCATCAACACCCGCACTGGTGAGTAACAATGTGTGTGTGTGTGTGTGTGTGTGTGTGTGTGTGAGGGAAATACTGCTGGGGTTTCCTTTAAACTGCATTTGGTTAGGTTGGATGGTGGGTCCAGGTGGGCGGGGCTTGGGGCAGGGCTGAGGGCGGTGACTGCTTTCACAGTATTAATAAAGAACCTAGACCTGCTTCATAATCAAAAACACATGGACATCTACCTTCAGACTGGATGGAGCTTTAAAACCTTCAGACTGGATGGAGCTTTAATCCTGATGAGCTTCATCTTCGTGAGATGTTGCTTTATAATCACTGGCCTAATTAACTGTGTAGATCATCTGTCTAGTAAAGGAGGGTTTAGTGCAGCAGCTGTAACTCTCAGTGTGTGGTCCCTCCCTGTTTTGTCCCTGTTAGGCTGCCGTACAATGATCTGATTGGTCGGTAGGTGTGCTTGTGTGTTGTGTGATCTGATCCTCTGAAATTAACTTCTCCTGTAGAGCAGGTTAGCCCTGCAGCATGGGTTACCATGGTGATCTACACCAGTTACCATGGTGATCTACCACGGTTGCCGTGGTGATCTACCCCAGTTAAAAGTGAGCCAACTTTGTGATATCAGAAAGTGAATTAAACATATCTGGACAACCTCCTGATCCAACACCTCACAACACAAACTGGTCCGGACTGGGACAGACCAGGACAGACCTGAATAGACCGGGACAGAGAGGGACAGACCTGAACAGACCTGAACAGACCTGAACAGACCAGGACAGACCGGGACAGACCTGAACAGACCTGAACAGACCTGAACAGAGAGGGACAGACCTGAACAGAGAGGGACAGACCTGAACAGACCTGAACAGACCGGGACAGAGAGGGACAGACTGGGACAGACCTGAACAGACCTGAACAGACCGGGACAGACCGGGACAGAGAGGGACAGAGAGGGACACCGCTTTATCTGCTGTGTTGTTGTCTTTCATCTCTTCCTCTGTTTCGTCCTCTGACACGTTTATGTAACATATGTGTTTTCCCGTTGACTTTCTCCTGCTTTGTGTGTGTGTGTGTGTGTGTGTGTGTGTGTGTCTCAATAGCAGATTGAATATTTGATTGTGTTTGTGTGAAACATGGATGAGGGGGAACAGGTCTTGTATGAGCTGCAGCTCTTCTTCTCTGATTCACGTGTGTGTCGTGTCCATTGTCCTGTTTGTGTGTCTGCAGCAGGTTGTGGTCTAACACAGTGTTTTACAGAAGCTTCTGACAGAAACACACATATCATTGAGTCAGTGCAGCTGACTACACACACTCACACACACACTGCTTGCTTTCCCTCTCTCTCTCTCTCTCTCTATCGCAGTTAATGAACTTCATTAGCAAATGGAATTTTCTCAGTTGACATCACATGACCTGAGTGTGGAGGTTTAGTCACATGACCACAGGTGGTTGTATCTGTGTACGACCACCTGTGGTCATGTGACCATACTTCAGTCATGTGGGCTGGTTTCGTTCATGACCACAGATCAGCTGCTGCTCCAGGTGTCCTGAGGTTCACTGAGGCCTGGTGACTGGTTCCCAGTCACTGTGTCGTGGTGATGTTGCAACAGCCTGCTGCTTGTTGTGTGTAATTGCACTTTGACAGTTGGCGTCAGTCAGATGAGAGAGGACAGATGGAAACGTACCTGCAGCCTTCAGACGGCTGCACAGGTAGTTAATCAGCTGACAGCGAGGCCTTCACGCTGCTGCTGTGATGACAGATGTTGAGGAAGTCATTTACTAATTTACTTCACTTCTCTGGTTAGTTCTGTACAGTCGAGGCTCCTGCTGCGTGAAGGATGTGAAGTGAATAAAGACTTTATGAGATTTTTTATGTAGGTGTGTCTTCGTTAATTAGACTGATCCAAACAGCAGCTGCAGCCTGGGAACTGAGGGAGGTCCGTCCATGTTGGATTTATATCCACTGTCTCTGTTCATGTGTCAGGGTGGAGAGAGAGGGTGTGGAGGTGAGACAGGTGAATGTGATGAGATCTGACAGAGATCGCAGAACCACTGTCTCAGTCTCACAACAGGAATCAGCTCTGTTTCCTACAGTCAGAGACGGGTCCAGGTCCAGTCCAGGTTTTCCTTTCAGCTGATCAAGGTGCTGAGTTAATCATGTATGAGATGGTAAAAATGTGTTCATCAACACACCTACTGTGACTGAGGCTCCGCCCACACTGACAGTTCAGTTTTAAACTCATCTCTTCTTCTCTGTTTCCTCCTCCGTCCACTCTCCTCCAGAGTCTTCAGCCCCTCAAACAGAGACCTTTGGAAATGATGATGTAGATGCCCACGGTGGCTCCTGATTGGCTCTTATCAGCCTGGACTACCAGTGGTGAAACAACAGGGAGAATGAATGAAAGTGTTACTGACCTTGTTGTCTTTGCAGCAGCTGTTGTTCAGCTCAGTTCTGGATTGTATCAGTGTGAACGCAGCCTGACTTCAGTTCCCGCCACAGTGACTCAAACGGCGTCCTCAGGCGTCCTCAGGCAGCGAGTCCTCAGTTTTTGGAATATTTGTCAAATCTATTGCTCGACCTGCCCCCGTCTCTCCCCGGGTCTGTTATGCTGTTTCTTATTCCCAATCTTACAACGGCAATTAAACTCTGGGCTGCCAGGGTGTTTGAGCTAATGTTGAATAATCGTGTTGCTAATGGGCTCCTGCTTCATTCATAAGGCTGGTACACACCAGGAGGAGGGTGTGTGTGTGTGTGTGTGTGTGTGTGTAAAGGGGCTTTATAAAACCTGATGTGGTTGTTTTTCCATAATCACACACCTCTCATTTCCTACTGAAAGCATCCACACACACACACACACACAGAGAGAGAGAGAGAGGGAGAGAGAGAGAGAGAGAGAGAGGAGGAGAGCTTTTTAATTGATTATATTAATTAAATTAACCTGGTTTCCTGGCTCCTGATGGAGCAGTGGTTCAGTCAGAGCAGCATCAGCACCACCCCCCACCCTCATGTCACTGAGCATCTCAGCTGTGCACTGATCTCTCAGGAAGTGATGAAACAACTGAGGAGAAGACACATGTGACTGAAACACA
>NW_027273885.1:340000-447500 GCF_046630095.1 Trachinotus anak
AAGCCCACGTTTCCAGAGAAGGTCTACCAGGTCAAACTCCCGGAGAGGGAGAGGAGGAAGAAGAGCGAGCCCATCTATCGCGTGTTCGCCTACGACCGCGACGACGGGCCCAACAGCGACCTCTCCTACAGCATCGTGGACGGCAACGAGGACGGGAAGTTCTTCATCGACCCCAAGACGGCAGTGGTGTCGTCACGCAAGGCGTTCAGCGCGGGGAGCTACGACATCCTGACTGTGCGCAAGCTTTCGGCAGCTCTTCACGTCTGCCTGCACGTTTGTTCTGAACCTGACACCTCGTCAGTGACCAGCTGTGACGCCTCTCTTACCTCACGGTCTACCTTCTCCTCCTCAGATCAAAGCCACAGATAATGGGCGTCCTCAGAAGTCGTCCACGGCTCGCCTGCACATCGAGTGGATCCGCCGCCCCCCTCCCTCCAAGCTCCCGCTGTTCTTCGATGAGCCATTCTACAACTTCACCGTCATGGAGAATGACAAGGTGGCTGAGATTGTGGGCGTTGTGTCCCTGCAGCAGAGCTCCGCCCCCTTGTGGTTTGACGTCACAGGTAAAAACCCCCCTGCAGGACGATGGTGCGTCAGCCGGTGGGGGCTTGGCGAGGTGTGAGCAGCTCGGTGCATGCTGTGTGTTGGGCTGATGGTGTTGGTGTGTGTTGGTGTACATGAGGTGCAGCTCAGGTACTGTGGCCTCGCTGCATGATCTGTGATGCTCTGCCCATCCCTGTCACCATGGCGACAGCTTCTCCCTGAAGGAGGTCTCCAGAGAGCTGATGTGACTGTGTTTGTTTCTTCGTTATGAAGCTTCTGCTTGTCCTCAGACACATTTTAAAGCCAGTGCGACGTTTGCCTGGAAGCGGGAAAAGCCCAAAATCGTGAAGTTAAATCCCTCTGATCCGTCAAAGTTCACTTTCACCCACTTGAAAGGCTTTAACCAGATTAAGTCCCGGCCGCCGCACTAAGCTCAGTTTATTCTCTCTGTGTGGCGGAGCTCTGGTCCGCGGAAAGTGATTTCATAATTCTAATATCAGACTGTGATTCCAAATTACATTAACGTTTTAAAGCCGTTCAGTGTCACATGTTCGCTGACGCTCTGTGCGACGACGCGCACCACGGCGACCAGGAAGGACTGAGGTTCCCACAATGCACCATCCATCTTTCCTTTTGTTGTCACTGAGCAGTGACAGTCAGTGTGTATCCAGCTGGAGATACCTTCTGCCCCTGCTCCTCGCTCCACCTCTCTCTCTCTCTCCATCTCTCTCTTCATCTCTCCCTCCATCTCTCTCTCTCTTCATCCCTCTCTTCATCTCTCTCTCTTCATCTCTCTCTCTCTTTCTGGAATCACAGCTTTGTTTTTCTTGCTCAAACATTTTCTCAATCAGTTAATTGATGAATTGATCCTGGACAATTGAACATTACAGCAGGATGAGAAACAGACCTGAGGTCAGATCAAAGTCACATAGTATAAATTAAAATATTTGTATTTATGAGTACAGTGATTAATTCATACATATACCGACATATTTATTGGTTTGTTAGTTAAAGGTCTGTGTCCTACTTCAGCCATACAGAAATGATTTATGTGACACTTTGGTTTTATCAGACACAAATGAGCAACAAGGCACATTTAAGTAATTTATATGATTTAAGTCAAAAATTTAAATCATTAAATGTCCATAAAATATTGTCTGTTATCTTTAATCCACAAATATCAGCAACCAATCAGCAACCACCAGTCAAACCAAAATGACTTCCTTCTCCCTCTGACAAAACTGCTGTAAACAGTAATTTAGTTCTTCAGTTTTCAGTTGACTCCGTCTGATGTTCAGATACTGTGACAGAGCTTCAGCTCATCAGAAGCAGTTGCTGTCTCTGTCTCTGTCTTCGCCTCCTCTCATCACGTCATCCTCCTGTCGTCCTCCTCAAGCCCGTCTGTCCCTCCTGTCTCACCTTCTCTCTCCTCTCTCTCCTCAACGCTTCACACCTGGAAGGTCCCAGGTCTTTCCGTGAGATGTTCTATATCCTGCAGAGCGCTTGTGGCAGGAACTGTTCCTCAGAAGGTATCTCGTTTCCAACTTTCACTACCACTCTTTGCTCTGTTTCCTCCCACTTCCTTTCCTTTCGTTTTTCTTTTGTTGCATCATCGTCCACCCGTGTGCTTCTCCTCAGTGCTGCTGATGTGTGTGTGTGTGTGTGTGTGTGTGTGTGTGTGTGTGTGTGTGTGTGTTTCACGTTAATGGACCACATTGCTTAATTGAAGTCATGAAGGTTTGGTAAAAAGGTATCACAACATTTTCATCTGCTGCCATGGCAACAGCCCCTGGGTTACCTGGGTGACAGCGCTGTCTAATGACCTGCTGTTAGCATCACCTGTGCACACACTCCTTATGGAATTAATGCATGTCTTCATGCAGCACATTTCAACAGCAGGTTCACATGTGCACAGAAATCTGCTGACCCATTAGCTGAACTAATGGATGCACTTAACTGCAGCAGGTCCTGAAGACACACAACCCAGCAACAAACACCCAGCCCCCACTGCACAAAGCTCTGCTTGAACCCCAGCAGACAGCTCACAACACCCACACATAGGAAAGGTGATAAGAAGCAGATGTGGGGAGGGGAACGAAGACAGAGGGAGAAGAAAGAATCGGAATGAGGAGTTAATAGAGTGAAGAGGAGGATGGAGAAAAGTAAGAAAAACAACAGATGAAAACAAAGAGAGTCTTTGATCTTTAAGGTTGAAGAAGTGAATAAAAGCTGGAGTCTGACCCTGAGGCCACACTGGACATCAGCGGCACATGATGCTGAGGCATCCGTCCGTCTAATACAAACACACCGAGATGTGTCTGAAGAGTTCAAAATATAAAATACTCAGAGTGAAAACCTGCTGTCCTCATTCAAACCACAAAATATATGAACATGTGTGACAGAGAGGCTGAGTGGTTACCTTAGAAACAGACATGTAGGAGCTGCAGCATGTGTGACAGAGGCCTTAAACACACACACACACACACACACACACACACACACCACATCCTCTGAACACACACCAGTGATCCATTTATAGGTGAAACTAATGGTGCTCCACCCAGCAGGCTGAGACGCACACACACACACACACACACGCTTTATATATCTATAGACCGGAGTGTCAGGAGGGTCAGTTATTTCTCCAGGATAAAAAGAACCCAGAACAGAACAGAACGTTCTTCAGTGAACTAAAGTCACAGTATCACAGTATCTAACTGATGCTGTCACGTTCATATAGTGAAGGAGAAGGAACACATTTCCCTCCCTCAGCCTTCAGTCACATGGATTTAATATGGTCCAATGAGCCAACAGATAAAACTCCTGAGTGAAAACAAAGGAGGCGTCTGTTATAGAAGCTGATATCAAAAAGGTCAAAGACTGAACCACCACAGACACAAAGACTGTTCACATGAAATAAAAAACTTTATATTGATGTCAACGCTTATCTCAGGACTGAGCACCAGTGTTTGCTAACATTAGATCATATGATATTTTATATTGGTGATGAAATGACAAGACAACAATGGTAATGAAAGAGCGCTAACAGCTAGCTAACATTAGTTAGATTAACTGTAGCTTGAGGCTAAAGTTAGAAACTAGCTAACATCACTCAGCTCACCTGTACAGGGGTCACAACATTCCTCCAGGCATGAATATGGAAAATAGACTGTAGGCTAATATTTACAATTACAGGTGAGAAGATTATATAAACATTTTAACTTTTGGGGGTTGACCCCCCCAATAGAGGTAGAAACAGTTCCCCCCATGAACCCTGCCAGTTGTTCACAGTTTGGTGATGGTGTTTGTTGTGGATACACACTCAGACAGACACACACCCCTCAGGCACAAACGTCCATCAGTTAAAAATCATGAAAAGGTGATTTCTGTGGCTTCAGATCTTCATCACTGTGTTCAGACCTTTTCTTCAGTAACTAAGTTAGTATCTGGTTAGTTGTCTGTACACTAACCACTGAAGCACAGACATACAGAGGCTTCACTCTGACGGCTTGACTCCAACTAAATACTGTTCATATTAATATGAACTTACACAAATAACTCAGATTCCAAGCTGTGAAACACACACACACACACACACAGGTCATGGATTTATTAGACAGAGGAACCACCGAGGAATCCCAATCAGTCTGCACCACACACACACACACACACACACACGTAGACTGCAGATAACACAGAGTTCAGCTGTGTGTCTGCGTGGTGGAAGAACTACGGTGAGCCAATAAGACCAAAACACTTGATCAGACCTGCCTGAGAGGAACCGACATCATCGACAGTGAACCTGCTGTGAACACACACTCGTCAAACACACAAACACACACGTTGAACCAGCGCAGTGACAAGAACACACACCGAGGGTTTGTGTTGGTGTGCTTGCATGGCCAGTGCTTGTGCTCCATTGTGTTGCTGTGATCTTATGCCTTTGACTGTTTGTTTGCAGGAGTGTGTGGAGCTGGTGTCTGTGTGTGTGTGTGTGTTGTGGTCTCCAGTCATGTGTTGTTTAGTCTGTGTGATCACTTCACTGAATGACATTTAACAGTTCGGATAATTCTCTACTGTGTGTGACAGGAGATTTCAGCTGTGTGTGTGTGTGTGTGTGTGTGTGTTCAGAGTGTGTCTGTATGATCGACCCTGTGTCTGACTGCCTCTCTCTCCTCCTGTGGAGCAGGTGGGAACAGTGACAGTGTGTTTGACGTGGAGAAGGCTGTGGGCACCATCATCATCGCCAAGCCTCTGGACGCTGAGCAGCGCTCCTTCTACAACCTGACGGTGCAGGCCACCGACGGCACCAGCACCACATACACACAGGTAGAACCTTTGTCCAGTTTTCGCTGGGTCACACTCATTGTTGTGCATGTACGTGTTAAAGGTCCGGTGTTGATATCCATGAGAAGATGTATATTTCTCTCTTCTGATTGGCTGACTGTTTTCTGAGTGATCCAATAAAAATTCATCAGATTTAAGGTAAACACTCAGAAACCAAATCCTGCAAGGTTGGATGATGGGTCCAGGTGGGCGGGGCTTGGGGCGTAGCTGAGGGCGGTGACTGCTTGGTTGTGACATCACAAAGTTCCAGAAGTCCTGATGGCTGGTTTTAAGGCTCAGTTTCTGAATACAGGCTGTGTGCATTTCTCTGTGGACTGAGGCTTTGATACTTTCACAGTATTAATATAGAACCTAGATCACCAGTGGGGGGGTGCATGCCTTGCCTGCCCTTGTTGCTCCACTACACCACATTCCACATGACTGTAGGGCCTCTGAGGGGCAGTACGGGGATGAGGCAGGTTGGTGGGCAGGACTGCCCACCAACCTGCTATTGTTGTTGTGCTGCTCCTCAATTTTAAATGCACATTAGATATCACATGACACTAGGGCCTTGGGGGGTGGGATGGGGCAGGTGAGACTCTGCCGTCTACCAGCGGTGGAGTACCCATGCCCCATCTGCTCCCTAATTTTAATACACCTTAGTCATCCACATGACCCACAAGCCATACGACACTAGGGCTTTGGGGGTAGGGAAGGGCAGGGAGGACCCAACCGCCTGCTAGCGGTGGGGCGCCCATGTCCTGACCGTTCCCCCAATTTTAAGGCCCTATAGTCACCCACTCACCCAACTCACTCACGCACTCATACACACACCCACACATACACACTTTGCACCCACACCAGACGTAGGGTGGGGAGAGGATGGCCCCCCTATCTATCTGTCCCTGGTGCCGTGTGGGCTGTGCGGGGAGCCTGCCATGTGGGGGAAGAAGATCCATTGCGGAGATGTCATGGGTGGCCCTGGTGGGGGTGGGCGGCCTCCTCTTGTGGGTGGCGGGCAGGGTGGGGGCTGTGGCCATGCTGCAGGGGTTCGAGGCTCCGGCGGGTAATCCGGGCATTTCTGGGATGCCCTGGGCCCCGCCGGCGGATTTGGGGCTGGGCGGGGGGGCCTGCTGTTCTCTGTCCCCCCAGGCTTGGCTTCCTGGCAGGGGGGGTGGGGACTCCGTCTGCCCTCCTTCCCCCATTTGTCCTGCAGGGTCACTGGGGCCGGGATACCGGGCCGCCGCGGCTGGCTGGGGTCTTTCCCGCTGGGTGGGTGGGGGCTGGGGGGTCGGGGCCTCTCGGGTGTGTGGCGGGCTCTCCGCCGGGGGGGGCGGGCGGGTCTTCAGTTGCCGGGGCCATTTGGCTCTGGGTCCGGCTCGCGCTGGGGTTGGTGGTCGTGGGCTTGCCCTGGGGCTTCCTGCCTGCTGTCCCTGTACGGGCCTCCTTGCGCTGGGGGCTGTTGCCTCTGTACTCCCTTGTGGGCTCCTCCTTGGGTCGGGCACGTGGCTACCGGGGGGGCATGCTGCTGCGGGTCCTTGGGCTCTGGGGGTGGCTGGGAGTCTCACCACAAGGCACAAGGCACGGGTGCCCAGAAACCAGGCCACCCGTGCCTTTGGTCTGGGGGGGCGCTGTTACTGCAGCCCCCACATCAATTACCCACCACATCCAATGACAAATCCCTACACACTTGCATACACACATGAACACATACACGCACACCTACCTACCCCTTCCCTCATACACACACACACACAGACAGATTCACACACACACACACATATACACATATACACAAATACACATACGGAGCATCTAATGGTTAAGAACTATAGAGTGACCATAAATGTGGATATTATTAGCTATTGTTATTGTTACTGTGGTTGTTTTTCTGTTGTTGTGCAGTTGTTGTTGTTGTTTTTCCCCGTCTCCCCACTCCCATTTTCCTTTTCCCCATATACTCTCTCTGTTTTCCTCTTCCTGTCCACTCTCATTCCTGATGCGGTCCGGTTGTCTTAATAAAGTTAAAATATGCGATAGGAGGAGTATCTCACACTCCTCCTTCGCACAGTAAATCTGCCCCAACAACACAAGGCATCCAGACCACTCATACTGCTTGCCAATGATATTGGGACAGGACAAAAAAAAGATATTAATGATAATATTGTTTACACTGTTACATTCCAGTTCAGTTTATTAAGTGTTCTACATCCTGAAGCCGGTGACGATCAGAAACATCAGAGAATCAGAGAGGTGGTGATGTCACCCTGAGGTCATCACTGTCTTTTCAGTTGTTTTTGTTGTTTGCTTTTTATTTCATTTCATCATTCACATCCTCCCTGTTCACACACACACACACAGATACACACCTGTAAGTTGGGAGGAAGGCTCCCAGATGGAGAGCCAGCATGGCGTCACACCGTCAGGGAATGTCTCCACAGTTGAACAGCAGAAGGCGACTGCTGCAGCAGGGTTTAAATTTAGACTCACTGCCTGGCAGCACTCAGCTCTGTCTCCGTCTCCCTTCACTACTCTTTGTGTTTTCTCTGGATAAGAATCAGTACAAATCTCAGGCTCCTTATTCTGGATGTGTGGATGGTGTACATTGTCACTTTCCTCCCCCACTAAGTCCTGCTGCTGTTCTGTGCTCTGTAATCTTTGCAGAGTTCAGTTGGTGTATTTTGGCAGCTCAGCGGCTCAGTGGTGAGCACCGTCACCTCACAGCAAGGAGCTCCTGGTTTGAAGCCTTGGTCTTTTATTTTCTTGGTTTACTCCCACATGGTCTAAAAAGCTGAAATCGTCCTCTCTGCGTCCATGGAGCTGCAGCCGTCCATGTGACGTTAGTTTCGTCATCTTCCCGTGTCTGTGGGGGTTCTGTCAGACTTCTTGCCAGACGGCTGCATGCCGCACAAACTGTAGGAGCACTGGGACTATACTGCAGACCATATGTGCCAAGTGTACATGTGAACACGCCCGCATGTGCAGACACCCGGTGTAGTGTCCACAGAGCTGCATGTGTGTCCTGCATCCGCCCTGCCGTCCTCTGCTGTTCTGTTCTCTCGGGAGCTTTGAGTGTTCAGTTTTACGTCACAGGTCATGTCATGTGCTGTTCAGATACGTCTAAAGGCTGAAGCCGTTCTTTTGCCTGTCAGCTTTCCTGTTACTCTCTCACTGTCCTAATAAAGGCATTAAAAGCCCCAAAAAATAATTATTAAAAAAAGAAAGAAATAGTCAAAAACAGGATACAACAATATCAAACAATAAAAGCTACACAGAGGGAATCACACATGACAGGATAAAGTTTATCACCAGGTAAAACAAGTGAGTTTTTAGCAGCTTCTGAAAACTGTCGACTGAATCAGAATTTTTTATGACTGAGCACGGTTCCAGAGGGTGGGGGCCACACCCTCTGCCTCCTGTGGTTTTAAGCTGAGATGTGGGGAAAGCATGAAGGTGTTGGTCCATAGACCTCAGTGATGTCACAGTAATTCAAGGTGTAATGTTTTATAGGGGATTAAAAGTTTTGTGCTGTGTAGGTAACTGGTGTGATGTGTGAACACTGATTACAGGTTACACTGATGAAGACAAGATGGGTTTTTACAGATCTTGAAATGATACCAAAGTTTTGATGTTTGTTTCTCAGTTGTAGGAAACAGGATTGGACCAATTTATTTATTTATGTGCCACAAAAAGTTTTTTATGCTTTTTTAACAGTAACTGCTGAAGGACCAGAACACTGTTTTACTGTCTCTCCTGTTTTGTCAAGATTAAACTTGAGAAAATACCCCCCCCCCCCAAGTGCAGATGTCACTTCAGTCTCTGTCGCTATGGAAACGCCAGATTATGAGCATCTCAACACAAACCATCTGAGATCCTAGTTGATCTGAGTCAGATGGGTCTCATCAGCTCACAGGGCATGATGTGACGTTACCTGCCTCTTTGTATCCTGCAGTGCAGCTGTGTGGAAACATCTGTATCTTTATGTTTCTCCACTCATTCTGCTTCTTCCTTTGATTTGAAGTGGGAATCATGAAGTATTAACCCAGCTCAGTCATTTTATGTTGAGGTTTTCTTTCATCACCCTCCTCTACCTCCCTTCCTTGAAACAGCCCAGATCTCCTCCTCCTCTTCCTGGCACACCGGTTTCTGTTAGCAGCCAGACTGCTCCAGATCCTGACCTCTTTTCCCCCTGCTTAGCTCCTCACAGGAGCAGCAGCTTGTATCCTGATGCCCCTGGCTTCCAGCCCTGGCCCCTAACTTGAACCAGGACTGGCATCCTGCCACCCCAGCCCTGAAAGTCCACAGTGAGCAGACAGCCCCACTAACCAGGGTTTACATTAAGTGAACAGAATAATAAACTCAGTGATTCATCACATAAGAGGTTTTGTATCACTTCAGACCATGAGGTGGGTTTTAAGAGTCAGGAGACTCAGCATCTAGTCAGGTAATATTTGAGTCCATGTTAATGACGTACGACCCCTTTTCTTCCCCGTTGAGATATTTGATCATTACAGCACAGTGTGGCAGGTGAAACCTCTCCAAACGTTTAATTTATCTCAGTAATCAACAACTAAATTTGTGCATCATTCACCTTCTCATCTCTTTTCTCAACCTGCCTTGGCCCAGTCTCCTCACCAGGCTCGATAAAATGAAATCTCCTCTGACTCTGCTTATTTCCCGCCTCCCCTCTCGTCCGTCTGCCTCACTACCTGTCTCTGTCTCTGCCGCTCCTCCTTTGTTTTCCTAACTCACGCTGGGCTTCATCACCAGTCATCTGTGACTCAGGAACTTTCCATGAGTCAGGACACGCACCAACCACTGACACCCGGCATGACTTCTCGGCAGTGTGCTCGGTGACACACATTATAGTCTGTTACATAACTCCAGCCACACTAAAGACAGTGCAGTGATAGGAGAGATGAGGTTGATACTGCAGTAAATCAAATGAATTTTACTGTGATGAACTTTTCATAGGGGGAAATTATCAATGAGCAACTGCCCTTCATGTTTCTGTGGAGATGAAACACCTGTGATTCAACCAGGAGCTGGTCAGACTGAGCTGTTACAACAGAAGAGACAGAGTCTCAGCTCAGACCTCCACAAACATTATTACACATTATTTAGTTATTGTCTTTAATCCGGACACACACAGCTGTGTGGTTTATTACCTGTTGTGTGATACTGTTCATTCAGCTGTAGAGTAATTATTCATTATTGATAATAAGTACAACTGTACAGATCAACACATTAATATGTCTGATTGTTTACATCAAGCTCCAAATATTGTTTCCTCAGAAATTAACATAATTGTCCAAAAATGTTCAGGAAAGTCTTAAAAAAAGAATCCTGGATCTGCACCAGAATTTCATGGGTTCTTCCCTGGTCCAGTTCTTATCCCTCCACCAGGTCTGGAGCAAACGTTACTGCTCGGTGTTTCAGTTCATTGTTGTTCTGTTGTACCATTGTTTTTGGGATGATAATGTCAGTCCACTGTTGTTTCTCAGAAGGTTCCTGACACTGACTCTCCAACACTGTAAATTACATTTATATACAAGTAATCTGTGTTAACAATATGTTGCTAACCGTAGGAAATTATAACTGTAGGAAATGTAATGATGCTAAAATTAGGTTGTTTTCAACATTTATATTCAAGGTTCCTGTTGAAAGTGTAAAAAGCTCAGACTGACCAACTACTCTGCTCATCTTTGTTCATGTTCTGCATGTTCTAGGTTCACATCACTGTGATGGACAACAACGACAACGCTCCCATCTTCTCCCAGCCAACCTATGATGTCACTATATCTGAAGATACACCACCTGACACTGAGGTGGTCCAGGTTCTGGCCTCAGACCGTGACGAGCATCACCGGCTGACCTACTCTCTGCAGAGCTCCATAGACCCCAGCAGCATGCGTCTGTTCCGCATCCACCCCACCCTGGGCACCATCTACACTGCCCAAAGGCTGGACCACGAGGCCTGTGCCCAGCACATCCTCACCGTCATCGTAAGACTTCAGTCCAGGATGTGACTTATATGTAGCATCTTGTGCTAACAGCTGTGACTCTTTGACTCCCTCAGTTTCCATTGAAGGGGTCCAGTCTGGTCTGTATTGTTGTGCTAATAGAATTATAGTCTTATGTTTTCAGACTGGAGTGAGCAACAGGCAATAATAGCTGCCAGCTGTAAGCTCAGTTGTTGTTGTGCCCAGAGGAATATTTGATCCCTCTGCTTTTGGCCCTCAGTTTGGTTCTGATGTGTTTTCAGGATGAGACAAAAAAACAAGATTTAATTTACATCTTATTTATTGTGGCAAACAAACAAACACACAGTAGTACGTCAGTATTGTTTAATAGTTATTGTAAAACGCTACCCTGAATATCTCTGGGAACAGACAGCAGCTGTGCAGCTGCCAGATGTTCTCAGGTGAACTTGTGCTCAGGTGTACCAAGTTAATTCAACAGTAATTGTTTGACACGTTTCACATTATCCAAGTTTCCATCACAGTTTTGTGCCACATAGAAGTGATTTTATTAGAAAAGTCAACAAACACATTTGTTCTGTTCTGTTTCCACTGAGTGATGTCATGTGTATAAAGCCTTGGTTTCTCCTCTCTTGACGACAGATTTCCAGCAGTCTGTCTCTCTGGGGCCTGATACCACAGGGGCCACGACTTGAATGCAAATTTTCCATTTCAATTTAGCAAATATTGTTTTGTTGATTAGTCTAAAAAACCACCTCATGTGTGTGGTGACATTTGAGAGAACTGAGCTGAAGTAGTCTGTTCAGTGCAGAACTAAACATCCCATCACCATCACTTCCTGATAGACCAACTGCTTTTCCAGTCTAGTCCTACACAATTCTATGCGGACTTTAACATAGGAAGTGGAGGAGCTGGGAATCAAACCATATTGTAATATATTATACACTATATAGTTAACATTTAAACCTAGTTTACCAGGTTCTCCTGGTCTTCTGATACATTAGTAATCTGTCAGTGATCTCTGACACCAGAGAGGTGTCATCTGCACACTGCAGCATGTTGAACACAAGCTGCCACGTTACCAATGTTTCGCTGCTGACCGGTGCTTTATTCCACAAGATATTGATTTTATATTGAAAAATCAAACAGTGCATTAAGGTTAGTTGAAAATCTCTCACTCAGTCAATTAAATGTCAAGAAATGGTTTTGGTTAAACTGTAAAAGGCTGTTATAAAATCAAGGCACTTCAATAACAAAGGACGCAGGTCAGCTATCTGTGGTTGTTACACTCTTACTGGTTATTGACCTTCAGTGGTCAGACAACAAGCGCAGCCCTCTGAGAACAGAAATTTATCAGGAGGAAATAATTTCTCAGCGTTGAGTGCCTGTGTCTCATATAGAAAGCAGCAGGCGAGCCAGAGGCAATCTTCAAGTCTGTGCTTTCATACAGCCTGAACTCATCATTTAGCAGTTAAGATAATTACACCATGCAGCGAAGCAGTATCTACACCTCATCACAGGAAAGAGGACAGTTTCCTACTCATTTGTGTATCCACCAGTAAACTATTATTATAAATGTGAAACTTGGGGAACGTGAAAGAGTAAATGTTCTGGTCTGATGATATTTTGCATTTTATTTTTGTGTTTGTTAGACTTAGTAAAATAATATCACTTGGCAGATCTTAGATTTTCCAGTTGCATGATCCAATGATACAGAGCTCATCGCTTTTTGTTGTTTTTCTCCACAGGTGAAAGACCAGGAGTTCCCGTACAGGAAGAACCTGGCTCGCGTGCTGATAGAGGTGGAAGATATAAATGACCATGTACCCATCTTCACCAATGCTCTGTATGAAGGCCAGGTGTATGAGTCAGCAGCAGTGGGGTCAGCTGTGGTCCAGGTCACTGCCTTGGACAAAGACAAAGGAGAGAATGCAGAGCTACACTACTCCATTGAAGCAGGTAGGCACCTCTGATTAATAAATACCTTCCCTTTATGTTGTATGTACACTTTAAATAACTTATCTGACCTTGTCTGTTTCAACTACAACATTTTTTATCTTTATTTTCAATTTTCTAACAGGCAATACTGGAAATGCTTTCCACATCGAGCCAGTACTGGGTTTAATCACTGTTGCACGTGACCTGGACTTGTCAAGCATTGGTCATTATGTTCTCACTGTCAGAGTCACTGACAGCGGCTCCCCTCCCCTGTCTACCACCACTATAGTGCGTATTGCTGTCACCCTCTCTGACAATGCCGGGCCAAAGTTCCCTCAGCCGGAGTACCAAGCTGAGATCACAGAGAACGCAGTGGTTGGGACATCTGTCACCACAGTCAGTGCAGTCAGCCAGTCCACACTAACCTATAACATCAAGCAGGGCAACACCGACCGCGTCTTTCAGATAAATCAGTACAGTGGAGTGATTACCACTCAGAAGGCTCTAGACTTTGAGACTACATCATCTTACACCCTGATCGTCCAGGCTACCAACATGGCTGGGATGGCCTCCAATGCTACTCTGTTGATCCAGGTAGTGGATGAGAACGACAACCCACCTGTGTTCCAGCTGCTTCACTATCGCGGCAGCATCAGCGAGGCAGCACCAGTCAACAGTGTGGTCTTGAATTCAGATGACTCACCTCTAGTGATCAAGGCCGCTGATGCTGACCGCAACCAAAATGCTCTGTTGGTCTACCAAATTGTTGAGGACACTGCAAAGATGTTCTTCACAGTGGACTCAGGAACCGGCTCCATCAGAACCATTGCTAATCTAGACCACGAGACATTTGCCATTTTTCACTTCCATGTTCATGTGAGGGACAATGGAAGGCCACAGCTGACAGCAGACAGTCCAACTGAGGTCACAATACAAGTGATTGACACAAATGACTCACCACCTCGCTTTACCCAGAATGCCTATGAAACAGTCCTGCTGCTCCCCACCTATGTGGGAGTAGAAGCTTTGCAGGTTTCAGCTGTAGACCCTGACAAAGATGTCCCCACAGAGCTCACCTACTCTCTCACTGATGGAGTACTGGAGCACTTTGCCATCAAACCTTCCACTGGAGTCATCTTAGTCAAAAACAACAACTTCTCCAAAGAACGTTTTCGCTTCAGTGTCAGAGTTTCTGATGGGAAATTCTCCAGCATGGCCCTGGTGACCATTCTTGTCAGAGAAGCTCTGGACTCTGGTCTCAGCTTCACCCACAGCGTTTACTCTTCATCCATTCAAGAGAATATATCAAACGTTACCAAAGTGGCAGTGGTCAATGCTGTGGGAAACCGTCTCAATGAACCATTGAAGTACACCTTGTTGAATGCTGGTACACGCTTCAGGATCCGTCCTACTTCTGGCGTGATCCAAACCACAGGTATACCCTTTGACCGCGAGGAGCAAGAGTTCTATGAACTGGTTGTCGAGGCGAGAAGGGAGCACGACCGTCTGCACGTGGCCAGAGTCATGGTTAGAGTTCAAGTTGAAGACATAAATGATAATGCCCCTGTGTTTGTTGGACTTCCTTATTATGCAGCTGTTCAAGTAGAAGCTGAGCCAGGATCACCCATTTTCAGGGTCATGGCAGTAGACGGTGACAAAGGGATTAATGGAGAGGTGTCCTACTATCTAACGGACGACCATGGTCACTTTGAGATCAACCGGCAGACAGGTGGACTCAGTCTTAACAGGGCTTTTGAGTCTGACCTGTCCAATGTGGAGTACCAGATGGTGATATATGCCAGAGATGGTGGTTATCCACCTCTCTCGTCTACTATAGAGTTCCCTATCACTGTAGTCAACAAAGCCATGCCAGTCTTTGACAAATCGTTTTATTCTGTTTCTGTGAATGAGGACGTGGCTGTGCACACGCCCATTCTTGGCATCAATGCCACTAGTCCTGAAGGTCAAAACATCATCTACACTATTGTTGATGGAGACCTGTCTCTTCAGTTTGACATTGGTTTTGATACTGGAGTCATAAGTGTCATCCACTCATTGGACTATGAAGCAGCATCATCTTACCACCTGACCATCAGAGCCACAGACTATCTGACTGGTGCCCGTGCTGAGGTCGATGTTGATGTGGTTGTCCAGGATGTAAATGATAACCCGCCTATCTTCCAGAAAATGTCCTACAGGGTAGTTTTGTCTGAAACAGCCATGATTGGAACTCCAGCCCTTCAGGTTATTGCCACTGACAAAGACTCAGAGAAGAACAATGTTGTTCGCTACCAGATCTTCTCCAATGCACATAACAGCACAGACTACTTTCACATTGATAGTAGCAGTGGATTAATCCTGACAGCACGTATGTTAGACCATGAACTACTCCAGAAGTATGACTTCATTGTCAGGGCCACCGATAATGGCTTCCCACCCCTGAGTAGTGAAGTATCAGTCATTGTTATAGTGAATGACATGAACGACAATCCTCCAGTTTTCAACCAGCTGCTCTATGAGGCGTACGTCAACGAGTTGGCCCCCAGGGGCCACTTTGTAACCTGTGTCCAGGCCTCAGATGCTGACAGCTCTGATTTTGACAAGCTGGAGTACAGCATTTTGTCAGGAAATGAAAGGATGAACTTTGTGATAGACAAGAAGACAGGAATCATCACAATGTCTGGCCACCGGAAGCAAAGAATGGAGCCAGCCTACAGCCTGAATGTCTCAGTGTCTGATGGAGTGTTCACCAGCACTGCACAGGTTCATGTGAAGGTGCTGGGAGCCAACCTGTACAGCCCAGTGTTTGGGCAGAGTATGTACGAGGCAGAGTTACGAGAGAACACTGCTGTGGGGACAAAAGTCATACAGGTAAGTGGTGCTGTCATTCACTGAGGGATTTTATAAACATTGATTATACAGTACTGTAATCATAAAATACTCATGTCTGTCTTTAATTCAAGGTGAAGGCAACAGATGCAGACCCTGGAGTCTACGGTCACATCATTTATTCCTTTGTTAATGATGTGGGAAAGGACCAATTCAGCATTGACACAAATGGTCAAATCACCACTGTAGAAAAGCTTGATCGCGAGGACCCAGCCAATAATAACATCATTCTGACGGTGGTGGCCCAGGACTCGGGCGGACGTGTCTCTTACTGTATAGTACAAATCACTCTGTTGGATGATAATGATAATGTACCTCGCTTCCATGCCACAGAGTACAGAGCTTCGGTCAAATCTGATGTGGCTAAAGGCTTTTTGGTGACACAGATTCAGGCTTATGATCCCGATGATGGCGCTAACGCCAAAGTGACATACTCACTTTACAGTGAGGCACATGTCCCAGTGGTTGACATTTTGGAGATAGACCCAGACAATGGTTGGATGGTGACTAAAGGCAGCTTCAGCCACTTGAGGAACTCTGTTTTATCTTTTTTTGTGAAGGCTGTGGATGGAGGAAATCCGGTCCGACACTCCCTGGTGTCTGTATACATCCACGTTCTTTCTCCAGACGCCTTCATTCCTTCCTTCAGCCAACATCAGTATTTATTTAGCATGCCAGAGGATACCCCCATAGGTTCAGCCATAGGGACGGTGCGCCTCAACACTCCTCCTGGATATACCTCACTCTCTGCTACCTTTGCCCTGGTTAACGGAGAGACCGGAGAAAACAACCAAGATAGGGTGTTTGTGGTGGAAAAGGATACAGGTGTGATCAAGCTTGATAAGCCCTTGGACCATGAGGTGATCAAAACGTACCACTTCAAAGTCACCACCACTGTGCAACAGGCGAAACTGGATTCTGTGACCTCTGTTGATGTTGAAGTCAAAGTGTTGGATCTAAATGACAACAAACCAGCCTTTGAGACCAACTCCTATGAGGCCACTGTTATGGAGGGAATGTCAATAGGAACCACAATTATTCAAGTCCAAGCACTAGACCCAGATTCTGGGGCCAATGGTCAGGTAACATATAGTCTTGGGGCATTAATCCAGTCAGAGGGGGATTCAGACACACCGGCTGGCACTTTTAGCATTGACAGCAACACAGGCTGGATCTCCACACGCAAGGACCTGGACCACGAGACAAATCCATCCTACGCATTCACAGTGGTGGCCTCAGACCTCGGGGAAACCCTGTCTCTTTCCAGTACCACCACTGTGACTGTGGCTGTGTCGGACATCAATGACAACCCGCCCAGGTTCCTGGAGCAGCACTACTTTGGTTCAGTTCAGGAGAGTGACCCCCCAGGTGAGGTGGTGGCTGTGCTGAATACCAGAGATGATGACAGCTCCACTGTGAACCGACAAGTCAGCTACCACATCACTGGTGAGTAAATCTGTCTTTGCTTTGAAACTGTATCACCAGATGGCAGCGATGGTACAGTTTAAGATGGGGATAGATGGTAAACTGTGGTTGAGGTGTGGTTGGGACGAGCAACTGAGTCACTTGGTCGAGATTGTGGATGGTTATAGTTAATAAAAAGGTGGGTGGTTATTTCAGATCTTAGACAGGATGTAAACCCCGGTCAGAGACTGTGCATTTTCATCCTCTACCTTGAACACACACCGTTAATATCTGCTTTGCTACATAGTGGACACAGAATCTCATGCACTGACACTGAGGTTTGTTGTTGCGCTGTGTGTTGTGACCCATCTGTGCACAATCATAGACTAGGCTGAAAACCATTCTACGTGTCTCTGTCTTGGCCCAGTAGTTTACTCCAGATACAGTCATCAGAGTTGTTAGTATTCTGCACCTCCTCATTGCTGCAACAGTCATGAATAAACATGAGAAGAAAAGAACTAAATTAAAGGCGTGATCCAGTATATAATTCACTAATTTTCTATGGTTGCTTCCAAAGAACGTATGCATGCATTCCAGCGCTCCAAGTCTGACTGAGAAAGAGGAAGTTCAATGTGATAACATTTCATGGCAGAATAGCATTCAACAGCCCATGACATTTACCCAGTTACAGTCCTCCAGAGGCCAAAGAAGAAGTAAATAGAGTTAGAGCAGACAATTAAGAGACTGCAGCTCATCTGATGAAAGCTGTTGCGAACATGTTGAAATTTAACTTTTGCTTCTTGAGGAGATGTAAAGATCCACAATGTAGTCCTGATACTAATCTGAAATGCCAGAGTATGGTTTAACTAGGAAAAAATCAGTGCCGGAGATTAATTGTTTGAGTCGTTCTACAGACTCTTCTGTGACACGGCACAGACTCAAGGCACAAAAACATGTATCTGTATATCAGAGGAAGAGTAGGAAACAAAAGAAGGAAACCAGGTGAACACTGAAACCTTTTGACAGTGATCAAAGGACTGACTTTGCTGATTAGCAGTAGGCTCACTGATGCGCCAGAAGGCAATAATGAAGTCAGGACTCCACAGGAGACTACATGCCAATGAGAGATGCAGAACTAATGAAGTACTTTTAATAGGAAGGAAATCCCTCCCCTAATGGTGCTGTAATGAGTGTGAGCCTGACAGCTGGAGTAACTGGCAGACATGTGAGTGATGTGACCTTATAGTTGGCAGCTGAAGAGGACAGAGGTGAGGAGGAAGGAGCTGCTGCCACAGAGCAGGAAGAGAGACTCAAACATATAGAAAACACAAAGAACAAAGGAGCTGTCAAAAACACTGACTAATGTGACCTTTCTCACTTCAAGAGAGAAACACTTGGTTCATGTAAAGGTGCAGCAGAACATAGACAGATTCCCACATGTCCTGGAAAACCTGGAAAACAGTTGACCAGTCTTGGAAAACACATGGAAAATGAGGGAAAAAGTAAAATGTCCTGGAAATATTGTTTTGTCCTGGAAAATTATTTCAGCATTCTTCTATAAAGTTATGTTCAGGATCAGGTTGAGGTTCAGATGGTGGTCTAGTTTATGGATGACAGGTTTGAAAAGGCTGCTGTCGGTTTGTTTGGCAGTGATGTGAACGCACCGTGAAGTCTCTGTTGCTGCTGACCTGTTTAATAATGGGTTAGCATGAGAAGTACAGCCAAGTACAGACTGCACTTTTTAAATCAGACGTCCACAGACAGGAACATGTTGGTGTGTGAGGGTCACGTAGTTTAGAGCAAACCAACCTCATGATGACCAGGTGGAAACTAACTGGACCAGTACTGATACTGAACTATTTAAAACCTGTTAAACTCTATATGAACCTATATTTGTGTTGTTCTGTCCTGTAAACAGGGCAGATAGTTGCTCTCAGGACCTGCAGCTGTGTTTATGTCCCTGAACAATGTGTAGCAGATGTTTTCATGTCAGGTCTGTCAGGGTGACACCCTCCATCTCATTTTGCCATAATGATGCTTCACTGCTGCTCTAACATTCCTGTTCCTGTCAGATTCACCTTGTGTTTACCTGTTACCAGGTGTTTCAGTGTGGAATTCGAAGCTGCTGTTTTTTTGTATTTCTGACTCTGGATTCAGTTTTTTTTTTTACCTCTTACTGAAAAGACCAGTTTTCATTTGATGATGATGGTGATGATGATGGCGATGATGATGATGACGACGATGATGAAAAGCCTTTACACTCTGTCACATCCATCATTAATTGTTGCAGCTCTCTGACTGTGAGTCAGAACCAGAACCTTCCTCTCATGCTACAGTCTGTCTGTCACCTACACTGATAAATAAGCTACTAACATGGACAGAAATGTTCAGGTCCCTGAACAAACACACGGATGTGTCAGTGCAACACAATACAACAGAGTGAGTCCTCCTGTGTGATGGATGTAGATGCTCCTCCACCAGTGTGGAGACGTCCAGGCCCAGAGAGTGTACAGACATCCGCCTGTGTTCAGCTGCAGATCAAACATGTGCAGGGTGGACTCTATTTGTACCACACTGCCACCCTTAGTTTGAGTTGTGCAACACAGAGGTATTGCTGTACAAACACGTCTGTCTCTAATATAACCTCAGTCATCAGCAGGAACTATATCATCGTAAAGATCATATTTAACTTCAGCAGAGTTTAAGGTGAGTAAATCAGGTTATGACTCTTATCTACAGAAGACCCAGTATGAACCCAACATAGACCTGGAGCTGGATGAAGTCATTAATAATAATAATAATAATAATAATAATAATAATGATACAACTACTACTACGACAAATAATAATAATAACCCAAACCTCCCACAACATTAACAGCCTCCTTCCCCATCCCTCATGGAGACTGGTCCACACACCAAGAGTGCCAGTCTCCAATAATAAAGATAATGATCATGATAATGATCATAATAATATTTTTAAAACATTTGAATATGTTGACATGACAATGAAACAAACACATGCTAAAATGATCAGAACCAGGCGTTCAGTTGTATTTCTTGAGGTGTGGACATTATTCCAGTCGACCATGATCAGTTCATCATCCCTGAGTGGTGTCAGGTGTCAGGTGTTCTTCCTCCTGATGTTACAGTTCAGATAAAAGCTTGTGGAGTTGTTGAGGACAGGTCTGAGGTGGAGGTCTGACTCCTCTTCTTCTACAGTATCTCACAAAGTATTAGTTAGCCAGTTAGCTCCATCACCAACAGATCGAGGTTTTGTTGCGGCTGGCAGCTGAGAATATATAAATCCACCTCCTGCCTGACTTTGAACACAATCCCAGAGAAAACACAGCATCACATAAAGTCCCAGGAGCTAATTATTTTATTCATTTACTTATTTTTTGTCATGAGAGAAATTTTAGCTGCTGCTCCAGAGTTCTTACATTAAAATGCTATTTGTATATTTGATTTCCACACAGATTTAAACTTAATAAATAATAATTCATTCTAAGATTGGTTGTTTCTATCACAGGGGTTTTCAGTTTCCAGCTCCGTCCTCCTGCTGCAGGTTCCCCTCAGGGATCAGCTGCTCCTGTCATCTAATATTAAATCCACTTTTTGATCTGTTGAAGCTCAACTTCTTTTATGTGCACAAGCTAATAGTTGTGGGACAGGTAATCCAGTTCAGTTCAGTTCAGTTCAGTCCAGTTCAGAGTCTGAACTGGACTGAACTGGACTGAACATCAGGAACCTGAGATTTTGGATCTGTTTCTTTTGGATTTGACCACATTTCTGCTCCTGAAAATCATCTCCTCATCTCCTCCAACTTTAATAATTATAAATATCGGAACTATAAGTATTTTTGTATTTTTACACACACTCTGTGTGTGTGTGTGTGTGTGTGTGTGTGTGTGTGTGTGTGTGTGTGTGTGTGTGTGTGTGTGTGTGAGAAGAGGTTTGATTACTGTCCCTAAAATGATTTTATTGCCTCTGTGACAGACACTTTATTTCTTCTTATTATTCGTGTTCTTGTGTAATTGTGATGTATTTTCTGTGTGTGCTTGTATTAACATTACAGTGATGTATAGTCAGGGTGTGTAAACACTGGGCTGTTTGTTCCTCCACCCATCACTCTGCTGTGTGGAGATGGATGTGGAGGACTGTGCTGCTTTGACTTTGACAGTCCAGTTAAATGTGTCGGCAGCCTCCCTCTCATAAATCCTCTGTTGTGGTCCAACGTTCATCCTCTGCTGCAGCCTCCACTGTTCAAATGCAGCAGCCTCTGATATTATTTTATACATCAACAGTTCATCAGGATGTTGTCTCTGTAGTGATGTTCATTCATGTTCCCGTGTTTGGACTGAACCTTTGTTTTAAAGCTGCGTCTTATGTTTAGTTAATGTACAATACTGTTCTTACTGTGTGTGTGTGTGTGTGTGTGTGGTCCAGGTGGGAACTACAGAGGTGTGTTTGCTCTGGGCCTGGTTCAGGGTGAATGGAAGATGTATGTGAAGGGGCTGCTGGACAGAGAGGAATGCAACCTCTACATCATCAATGTCACCGCCAGTGACGGACTCTTCGTTTCCCAGGCAACAGTGGAAATCACAGTGATAGACACTAATGACAATAGCCCCACCTGTGACCAGGTGAGGAGTGAAACAACATGTTGTTCTGTTTAACATTGTATATTAATATATTATAGTGTCAGGATGTATTTTTACATTTTGTTTTTATATTTGATCTTTTTATCTGACATTACGTTTCTGTTCTTGAAGGAGCAACTGTAACCTATCATAACTTTTCCTGTGGATCAATAAAAGATTCTGATTCTGATTTAAACAAGAAATGTGTGTGTGTGTGTGTGTGTGTGTGTGTGTGTGTGTGTGTATGTGTGTGTGTGTGTGTGTGCAGGCTGTGTACACTGCCTCTGTTCCAGAGGACCTCCCACTCAACAGTGTGCTGCTGAGGGTTGGAGCCACAGATGCAGATGTGGGCGTCAGTGCCCGGATCCAGTTCTCCTTACATGGTCCTGGATCCCAGGACTTTAGCATGGACCCTGATACTGGTACTGATGTAGTCAGATAAACAGTATTTTTTTTTTAAACTCTTTTTTACTGACTTATCAGTGGACTGTGAAGTCACATGATCACCAGCTGATCACAGTCAAACAGCTGCTGTGACACTGTCATGTCTTCCATGTTTCTTACCTGTCCAGGTGAGGTTAAGTCGTCTGTGATTCTGGACCATGAGGTGACGCCCAGCTACCGTCTGGTTGCCCAGGCGACAGATGGTGGTGGGAGGTGGTGCCGTGCTGAGGTTCGTCTCACAGTGACTGACGTGAATGACAACCCGCCCATCTTCACCCTGCCCCAGTACACTGCCAGCGTCTACGAGGACACCGCCACCAAAGCCCTGCTGACCCGCATCCAGGCCATAGACCCCGATGAAGGTGATGCTACTACTACTACTACTACTGCGAGTATTACTGCCAGTATTACTGCAGCTACTCAGGTGTCACTATTACTGCAGTCATGCTTCAAATGCTGCGTCACCACAGACGACAGCGTCTTGTTTCAGATGCTCTGATGCCTTTAAACCTGACGCTCCTCCTCTGGCTCTGCAGCAGGTCCGGGTCGTGTGGTGGTCTACTCTCTGGTTGACTCTGCAGGAAGTTCCTTCTCCATCGATAAATCCTCAGGCGTCGTGGCCCTGGAGCGTGTCCTCGACCGCGAGGTCCAGCCGGCTTATCAGATAACGGTACGTGCCTCTGACCAGGGTTCGCCGCTGCCTCTCTCCTCATTGGTCAACGTCACGATCACCGTGCTGGACATCAACGACAACCCGCCCGTGTTTGAGCGCCGCGATCAGCTGGCGACTGTGCCGGAGGACGTGGGAGTGGGCACCGAGGTTCTGAGGGTTTATGCCGCCAGCAAGGACATCGGGACCAATGCTGAGATCACTTACAGCATCCGGTCAGGCAACGAGCATGGGAAGTTCCACATCCACCCGCTGACGGGTGAGTGGGACATAACGATACAGACCTCTAACGTCAGCAGCCACAAACAGGAAGTGGATGACAACTGACAGTAGTGGAGTACATGTGATATTGATTTAAATCCTGCTGATTTATTCAGACCGATATGTCCCCCCCCCCTAAACTCAGGTGCCATTTTAGTCGCCCAGCCTCTGGACTACGAGACCTGCAGGGACTACTTCCTGACGGTGGAGGCTCGTGACGGCGGCACGCCACCTCTGAGTGCCATTACCACAGTCAACATAAACCTGACAGATGTCAACGACAACGCGCCCATGTTTAGCCGTGACCTCTACAGTGCGGTGGTGTCAGAGGACGCCACCATCGGAGAGTCTGTGGTCCAGGTCAGTCCAGAGTCAGATCAGCATTTACAGCCTGAGAACAGGGTCTCTTTTGAAAGGTGTGATGAGACTTTAGTGTGTGTGACTTCAGTTTGTGTACTTCTGGATGCTGTTGTAGTAAATTCAGTGTATCAGTGTGGAGGTCATTTGCTGTAAGATTTGCCCCCCCTGAGGGTAAATTAAAGTGACGCTATCTTCAGCTAAACCCAGAAGAGTTTCCATATGAACTTATCCTGCAGGTTTGAAAAATATTTTTTGGGGCATTTTTGCCTTTATTGACAGGACAGTAGAGTGACAAGAAAGGGGCAGAGAGGGGGAATGACACGCAGGAAAGAGTTGGGCCGGTAGGGAGTCGTACCGGCGCTCGCCTGCTAAGAGCATCAGTTCGTGTGGTACGCGCCCTAACCACTCCGCCACCGGGCCACCCTAATCCTGCTGGCTTTAATGAGCTTCAGTGAGGAGCAGAGGCCTCAGCCTGTTCTCAACTGTTACACATCTTCATTTATTTATGTCGGTAAAAATGCAGTAATATTCTGTCTGTGTGATCAAATAAAATTTTGTAAAGGATAATAATAATAGTAAAAATGATAATAATAATAAGCTTCACTTATTATAGACTTATTATTAACTGGAATCCAGTTTGTTTTATTGATCAGGTGCAGAACAGCAACAAATGGTCAAAATGAAAATTTAAACTTTCACTCACCCTACGTGTGTGTGTGTGTGTGTGTTTGCATGTGCATGTGCGTGTGTGTGGCAGCTGGTGGCAGAGGACGTGGACAGTCAGCTGAACGGAGACATCCTCTACTCCATCATCAGTGGAGACAGAGACAACCAGTTCTTCATTGACCCGCTCAGTGGGGTCATCAAGGTCAACAAGCAACTGGACCGTGAGACAGTGAGGACACACACACACACACACACACACACACACACTCAGAGTTACCCCCTCACAGTCACAGTCAGTTGATCAGTGAAGAGTTGTGTATGAAACTCTGAGCTTGATGTTAACAGATACAACAGAGCATATGTTAGTGTTAAATATAATTAGTTTATTAAATTAATAAACAGCTGTTGTTTATTTCTCTTAATACTTGAGATCCTGACTGAGAACATTGAAGCTGATGTCCCGTCTCTAGTGGTGGAGCGGCATAGAGCTAACGTAGCCATGTTAGCGTAGCCACCGTAGCCTGTCTGACTAATCAATAACAAATTTACGGTGAAACAAACCAGTTATCACGTGTATTATATTTGTCATATTGAATTCATCCATGGAACATGATCACACATTTCATCATATATAACACACGTGACCCAGACATATGAAAGACATCTTGTTTATTATTCACCATAAATACTTCATGAGAACTGGTTGTTATCATCGTAGCGTTAGCTGTTCTCCTCTGACACAGACCTCTGGGTGTTTTCTCACTGATCCTCTGATAGTCTGACATGATAATAGATGTACGTGTTGATTACACCTGATACAGTTCCACTGTAAATGCCAACACCGATGTGACTGTACAGGCAGGCCCCCTGTCTGTCAGCAGGGGGCACCATGCTACACATTTATTACTCCTTCACAGTTTGACAGCCACTAAACACAGAGCTGTCACTACTGATCCAGCAGCCTGAGCTGTGATCAACACACACATCATGTCACACTGAGATCAGCAGGAGCTGCTCCACCACCTGAGGATCCACACGCTGTTTAATCTGATTAACCTCCACCTGAGAGACACTAACTCCACCTGTAGAAACACCTGTGACTGCTCCGACCTGTTGTCGTCATCGGCTCCAGTACTGATGTATTTTCATGGTAAAGTTTGTGTCTGACAGGTGATCAGGTGACCAGCCATAAAAGGCACATAGAGTAGACATGAGAAACACACAAATACACAAAAAAGAACACACAACCAGTGCAAGACAAACTGTACACAACATAAAGAAAAACAACAATAACATGAGGGAACAAAACCTGTGATATTATAATGAGGACAATAACATGAGAGAATGACATCGCTAACTGTGCACATGAAAAACTGACTGTTCAGATCTGAATGAAACATTAACTATGAGAGGTGATCTTAAAAAGTGTGTGTGATGATACAATATTTAAGTTTCAACCTGGAACCATCAGAGCTCAGGTGTGAAGTTACCTGTAAATAATTTCAACAGTTTTTACTCTGCAGGAGTTTGACTGTGTCACTGTCACTGTTCACATCCATCTTCACTGAGCACATCTCTGCCTCCAGCTTCATGTGTCCACATCTGTCTCATGTCCTCATATGTCCACGTCTGTCTTATCTGTCTCATGTCCTCATATGTCCACATCTGTCACATCTGTCTCATGTCCTCATATGTCCACGTCTGTCTTATCTGTCTCATGTCCTCATATGTCCACGTCTGTCACATCTGTCTCATGTCCTCATGTGTCCACATCTGCCTCATGTCCTCATCTGTCTCATGTCCTCATGTGTCCACATCTGTCTCATCTGTTTCATGTCCTCATCTGTCCACATCTGTTTAATCTCCACGTGTGTCTCATGTCCTCATGTGTCCACGTCTGTCACATCTGTTTCATCGCCTCATGTGTCCACATCTGTCTCATGTCCTCATCTGTCTCATGTCCTCATGTGTCCACGTCTGTCACATCTGTCTCATGTCCTCATGTGTCTAGGCGTGTCTCATGTCCTCATGACGACTCCATGAACAGAGTGAAATCATGTGTTTGTTCAGACCCTGAACAGCCCCCACCACTGCCCCCCTCCTCTCACCCTCCCTCCTCATCATCTTCCTCCTCCTCATCTTCTCCTCTGCAGAGCTTGAAGACTTCAGAAACCTTCATATTTCTATCATAAAGTATTCATGAGTGCAGTCGATGAGCCGTCTGAGCGTGCTCAGAGAGAGGGAGCAGGGGCGTGTGGGGGATCAAAGCTTCAGGCTGATGAAAGTGTGTTTGGGGTTATCACACAGAGCAGCAGCTCCTCTGTGTGTGTGTGTGTGTGTGTGTGTGTGTGTGTGTGTGTGTTTCCTCCTCTCATTTCCATACAGGTTCTTGTATTTCCTCTCTCTCACTCTCTCACTCTCTCTCTCTCTAAACAGGTCATAGCTGTTTACTACTGAGGTTTATTTGTCAGGCAGCAGAACAGTTGTGTTGTGTTGTGTTGTGTTGTGTTGTGTTGTGTTGTGTTGTGTTGTGTTGCGGCTGTTGTTTCTCCTCACTCAGCTTCATTAGCTCTTTATTATAAAGCACCGTGGAGAAAAAATATCCTGCAGCAACTGGGAAGACTGAGCAGTGTGTGTGTGTGTGTGTGTGTGCGTGTGCGTGCGTGCGTGCGTGCGTGCGTGTGTGTGTGTGTGTACGTGTGCGTGTATGTGTGTGTGTGTGTGTGTGTGCATGTGTGAGTTTGTGTGTGAGGTCCAGTTTGAGTCTTAGACCTTTGAATTTTGGTGACTCACCTTCAAAGATCTGTTTGAGGGTTTAGACCTGGTTTTATGGTTCTGGGTAGGACCAGGTCCAGGTCCAGGTCCAGGGAATGTTTTGGGGTTTCCTGCCACAGACTGTGAATAAAGATGGGTGGAGCTTCTGTGACGTCAACCTCAGGTTTCTGAAGCTCAGAGTGAGGCAGTGTCTGACTCCGCCTCTAACTCCAAGTATACGCTCACTCACCTGTCACTCAAAGTGGCCACGCCCCCAGACACTGTGCTTCCTTCGTGGTTAATGCATCGTCCGTCGTATCTGTCCCTCCAGGTTCCCAGCTACTCGCTGGCCATCAGAGCTCTGGACAGTGGAACTCCACCCATGTCGTCCACCGTGATGGTCAACATAGACATCTCTGACATCAATGACAACCCGCCCACCTTCTCCCCGGCCAACCTGACCACTGTCATACAGGTAAACCTGACGACTGACACAAAGAGGGGAGTGCGAGGTCATGGTTTGACAGGTTGAATAGTTTCTGTGTTCATCACTCTGACAGTATGTAAATAATGAACTTTCCTGAATATCATCATCATGATGTGAACCCTAACCAGGCTGCCCCCCCCCCCCCCCCCCCCCCCCCCCACCCCCAAAGGAAAACAAGCCAATCGGCACCAGCATCCTGCAGTTATCAGTCATCGATCAGGACTCCTCCCACAACGGCCCGCCCTTTGACTTCCGCATCCTGTCAGGAAACGAAGGCGGAGAGTTTTTGCTGGAGAAGGATGGAACTCTGGTGGCCAATCAGGTGTTCAGGAGGGACCTGGCGACTGAATATGTCATCCAGATACAGGTAGAGTCACTGACCATCATAACACAATGACGGCTGTGAGCAACAACGACCACAGTGTGTTCACTGATGAAAGACTTTCACTTATCACATGAGAACAGACGGTTCTGTATTAAACAGCACTGATAGATATTTACTCATGATTTTACACAGTGAGAGTTTCTGGGATAGAAGAAGAACAAATGTTATAATTTTTATTATATGTATGTATCTACTGTAATAAACTGTAAAAATACTGTTAATATGTGATGATGTTCAAATATGGTAACTTTAAGTTCAAATAAAGTTTCCCTGTCCCGAGCTGTAATGTGACATTAATTAATCCAGATAATGTCACAGATATTAACAAGTTATTTCTCTCCCCCCCCCCCCCCCCCAGGTGACAGACTCGGGGAAGCCCCGTCTCTCCTCGTCCTCCATGCTGACAGTCAGGGTGATCGAGGAGAGCCTTCACCGGCCTGTGGCGTTACCACTCGAGGTTCATATCATCACTATGGAGGACGAGTTTCCTGGTGGAGTGATTGGCCAGTTACACGCCACCGACGCTGACCCTTATGATGCGCTGACCTTTGGCCACGCCCCCCCAGCCCAGCGCAGTCTTTTTAAGATCAGTCCTCGTGACGGGAAGATCATCGCCCTGGGCGGGCTGGACGCGGGCAAGTACTCCATCAATGCCAGCGTCAGTGACGGCCGCTTCGCTGTGCCTGTGCCCGTGAGCGTGCACGTGGAGCAGGCCACGCCAGAGATGCTGCGTGAGGCGGTGACGGTGCGTTTCGAGAGCGTGGCACCTCAGGACTTTGTGGCGCTGCACCTGAAGAGTGTGTTGAAGGTCCTTCAGCAGGCCGCCGCATCGCAGCAGCAGGACGCGCTGCACCTGCTCAGTCTGCAGCCCGTCGGCGGGACGCAACAGCTGGACATGCTGGTTGCCGTGGAAACAGCTGGAGGCGGCTACTACAAGGCAGCCTACCTCACCCAGAAACTGAGCGCATCGCGGCGGCAGCTGGAGGAAGTCCTTAGGGTGTCGGCCATCCTGGACAAGAACTGCTCGGGGCTGGAGTGTCGTGGGGCGCAGTGCGAACAGAGCATCATCCTGGACTCACACAACCTGGCTACATACAGCACGCCACGGGTCAGCTTCGTGTCCCCACGCTTCCACCGCACCTCCCGCTGCACCTGTAACGGTGAGTGCGGTCAGGTCTGAAGTGTTCACGGTGCTCTGAGCCAGATCACCTCACATGTTTACATGAGAACCTTTGGGTGGGTGTTACCACGGGGCAGGGGTGGGTGGGTGTAAAGTTGTAGTGTAGTTTTTATACGAAATCACACACTTCATTATTATTTTCACTTTTCTTAATTTGTTTGTGCTGATTTTCAATCAATATTGATTAATATTGATCGAAAATCAATATTAATATTGATAAACACCGGTGATTTCAGAGACTAATGATATTATCTTCTGTGTTTTCTGTCTTTCCCTTTGTGTGTGTGTGTGTGTGTGTGTGTGTGCAGACGCCAGCTGTGCCGTCCTGTCAGAGCAGTGTGAGGATCAGCCCTGTCCAGCAGACATGCAGTGTGTTTCAGTGGAGGCCACCAGAGGGCGATACGCATGCCAGTGTCCACCAGGCAAACTGGGGGAGTGTGCAGGTGTGTGTGTGTGTGTGTGTGTGTGTGTGTGTGTGTGTGTTTGTGGCACAGAGAAAAAGAAAGAAACATGTAAAATGTCCGTATGAAGATTTTTAATGTGTGATAATAACTCATGCATCAACAACTTTTAAATGAATGAATTCATGTTTCATGTTTACACTCTTTTGTGGTCACCTGTTCACCTGTTCACTTTCTGGGTGCAGGACACTCGTCTCTGAGCTTCTCAGGTAACAGCTACATCAAGTACAGACTGTCAGACCGGCTGCAGACGGAGCTGAAGCTCAGTCTGAGGATCAGGACGCTGCAGAGCCGAGGAATCATCATGTACACACACACTGAGCCCTGCACCGTGCTCAAGGTACACACACACACACACACACACACACACGCTGAGTGTCAGCTGGGAGGTGCAACAAAGAGACCAGCTGACTGGGACTTGAACCTGATCCACTCAGCTCAGGCTGCTGCTAACCAGGACAGAGTTTCATCATCAGCCTGACACTCTGCACGACGGCAGGTGCTGCTGTTTATGTAGCATCAACATGATCACTCACATGTTAACTGGTAAAACTTCACATTTCACACTTTGTGTCTGAGGTCTCATTTGATTTTCTAGAAGTGACCAGGTCTTTCTCTACCGCTCCATCACCATGTCTGTTGTCAGGCTGAAAACTGGAGAAATTTAGCTCAACTCTAGGACAGGCTAACTGTTAGCTAAGCTAAGTGTTAGCTTCATCCACATTTCCTTCATCATTGTCAACATGAATTTTAAACCATTAAGTATCAGTGAAGGACAACAACACAACTACAAGACAAAACAGTTCAAATAATAATGTTTGAATCTATAGACATTATAAAACTTATTGCTGAGGTCATGAGACATTTACCAGTTAAAATATAGACATGAGTCTGACTGAGCAGAAACCATGAGATGGGTTGACACAAAACATGGGGCCAGGACAGTGGGGTCACTATGTGGTGTAGTGTGTGTGTGTGTATGTGCGTGTGTGTGTGTGTGTGTGTGTGGACACAACCATATCTGTTAATTAGAGGAAGAGAAAACACTGAATCCTAATGAGTGTCTGAGCTGTTGGTAAACAAGATGATTTCTCTTTAATCAATTTAGTGATCAGAGTTTATACAAACTGTGTGTGTGTGTGTGTGTGTGTGTGTGTGTGTGTGTGTCTGTGAGCAGTTGGAGGATGGGAAGCTGTGGTTCCAGCTGGCCTGTGGCCTCGGAGGTGGAGGAGGAGGAGGGGGCGGGGACAGTCCCAACATGCTGGGTATCTCCGGCCGTCGGATCAGTGACGGCAGCTGGCACACGGTGGCGCTGGAGCTCAGCCGTAACTTCAGCAGCCTGGCGCTGGACGACAGCTACGTGGAACAGCGCCGCGGACCGCCCTTCATACAGCCGCTGGCCCCGGACAGAACCATCTACTTTGGAGCGCTGGTCAGTCAGCAGCAGGAGACAGAGTCGTTTAACATGTGATGACTCTAACGTCCATGGTCAAATACTGATGCGTCTCCTGCAGACTTCCCCTCAGGCTGTGGTGTTGGTGGAGGTTTTGTTCATGCAGACATTATCCAGGGCTGAAAACCTTCATCCACCTCTGCTTGTTTTCAGGATTAGAATCAGTTCATCTGATTTTCTGCTGTTGGTTTTACTGTTAGTCTCCTGAAAGACGCTGCAGCTGTTCGTAGTAAGGACACATGATTTAACCAGCACAACTGAGGTCAACTGAGATATTTCAACTCTCTTTACATCAATGGATAAAATGCAGAAACAGTTTTCAACAGGCTGTAATTTGTTTCAATGTAACTGTGAAGTGAATTTATTTAAAGGGAGCAGTTTTTCTGTGACTGGGTCCTCGCTCAGTTTGTCTCTGTCTGTGTGTCCCTGTCAAAATAAGAGGTTTGGACTGTGGTTAATATGTGGAATGATCTTCTGCTCCTCTGAAAATCAGCTTGAATGAATTTCTGCCCTGTCTCACTACAGGTCCAGCACCCCAACTCCCGCAGCCTCATGGACTCCCAGAAGGACCCACGGGTCCTCGAGGGTTTCCAGGGCTGCCTGGACTCGGTGATGCTGAACAACAATGAGCTGCCGCTGCAGAACAAGCGCTCGCGCTACGCGGAGGTGGTGGGACTGACGGAGCTGAAGCTGGGCTGCATCCTCTTCCCTGACGCCTGCCTGCAGCAGCCCTGCCGCAACGGAGCCACTTGCACCAGCCTGCCCTCTGGTGGTGAGTCACAGGAACTACATCAGCTTTTCACTGCAACTGAGACTGAGTTAGTTCTGAGTTAGTCCTGAGTTAATTCTGAGTTAATCCTGAGTTAACCCTGAGTTAATCCTGAGTTAATCCTGAGTTAACCCTGAGTTAATTCTGAGTTAATCCTGAGTTAATTCTGAGTTAATCCTGATTTAATCCTGAGTTGACCCTGAGTTAATCCTGAGTTAACCCTGAGTTAATTCTGAGTGAATTCTGAGTTAATCCTGAGTGAATTCTGAGTTAATCCTGAGTTAATCCTGAGTTAACCCTGAGTTAATCCTGAGTTAATCCTGAGTTAACCCTGAGTTAATTCTGAGTTAATCCTGAGTTAATTCTGAGTTAGTCCTGAGTTAATCCTGACTTAATCCTGAGTTGACCCTGAGTTAATCCTGAGTTGACCCTGAGTTAATCCTGAGTTGACACTGAGTTAATCCTGAGTTAATCCTGAGTTTGCTCCTCTGTGTGTTAATTAACTGGACTGAACATGATGAAGCACAAACCTGTGTCAGCAGAGGACTCCTGTATCTGAAGGTGCTTTCAGCCTTCATGAGTTAGTTTTATGAGAGTTTAAAGGACAAATCTCTGTCTAACATCATTCTGAGCTTCACAGCTACTCAGCATGGACTGATTTATTATCTTCAGATTTATTATAGTTTTGAAACATTTATTAAACTAAATTTCTTTCAAACAGTAAAATATTGTGCATGTTCAGTAAAAACAGTTTTCATGCTTTTAAAAAACTGAGCAGGAAGATGAAAAAGTGAATTAATGAAACCAGAAAAGACTGGTTTCATCTTTTGAAGGATATAACCTCATGAAGAGACCAAACCAACAGCGGGTGAGTGCGTCTCTCAACACTTTCCCCGTCTGCGGTTCTCAGCTCTTTGGTTCCTACATAAACCTGTAACACACGTAGTTTCATTTTAAACAGGTTCAGTAATTTGCTGAAACAGATGAATGTGTGGTTTTTATAAATGTTACTGAAAAGAGGAAAAAGGTTGGGATCTATTTTGTGTGTGTGTCTGTGTGTGTGTGTGTGTGTGTGTGTCTGTCTGTGTGTGTGTGTGTCTGTCTGTGTCTGTCTGTGTGTCTGTCTGTGTGTGTGTGTGTCTGTGTGTCTGTGTGTGTGTCTGTGTGTGTCTGTGTGTTTGTGTGTGTGTGTCTGTCTCTGTGTGTGTCTGTGTGTATGTGTGTGTGTGTCTGTCTGTGTGTGTGTGTCTGTGTGTATGTGTGTGTGTGTCTGTCTGTGTGTGTGTGTGTGTGTGTGTGTGTGTGTGTGTGTGTGTGTCTGTGTGTGTGTGTGTCTGTGTGTGTGTGTCTGTGTGTGTCTATGTGTGTGTGTGTGTCTGTGTGTGTGTGTCTGTGTGTGTGTGTCTGTCTGTGTCTGTGTGTGTGTGTCTGTCTGTGTGTGTGTGTGTGTGTCTGTCTGTCTGTGTGTCTGTCTGTGTGTGTGTCTGTCTGTGTGTGTGTCTGTCTGTCTGTGTGTGTGTGTCTGTGTGTCTGTCTGTGTGTCTGTCTGTGTGTGTGTGTGTGTGTGTGTGTGTGTGTCTGTCTGTGTGTGTGTATGTCTGTCTGTGTGTGTGTCTGTGTGTGCGTCTGTGTGTGTGTCTGTGTGTCTGTGTGTGTGTCTGTGTGTGTGTGTGTCTGTGTGTGTGTGTGTGTCTGTGTGTGTGTGTGTGTGTGTGTGTGTGTGTGTGTCTGTCTGTCTGTGTGTGTGTGTGTGTGTGTCTGTGTGTGTGTGTGTCTGTGTGTGTGTGTGTCTGTGTGTGTCTTACTGTGTGTCTGTCTGTGTGTCTGTGTGTGTGTGTGTGTGTGTGTGTGTCTGTCTGTGTGTCTGTCTGTGTGTGTCTGACTGTGTGTGTGTGTGTCTGTCTGTGTGTGTGTGTGTGTGTGTCTGTGTGTGTGTGTGTGTGTGTGTGTGTGTGTGTGTCTTAAGTTAAAGTCTTTTTGCTTTACACATACACAACAGTGATCAATAATGAAGCTTTGATCATTCATCCTGAGTTGGCTGCTGTAAGACGCCACATGTTCCTCATTTACACTTTAATGAGCAAAGCATCCTGGGAATTGTTGCAGCCACTGTTGTCATTTACACAGCGCTGCAGAAAGGTTGTGTGTCTAATGACATGTCAGTGTGTGTGTGTGTGTGTGTCTGTGTGTGTCTTCATTATGCTGTGTGTGCTTATGCCAAGACCGACCGCTCTGAATATTTCATGAAGCTTCCTCCTCTTCCTCCTCTTTTTCCTCCTCCTCCTCCTCTGCCTCCTCTTCCTCCTCCTCTTCCTCCTCCTCTCCCTCCTCTTCCTCCTCCTCCTCTGCCTCCTCTTCCTCCTCCTCTTCCTCCTCTTCCTCCTCCTCTCCCTCCTCTTCCTCCTCCTCCTCTGCCTCCTCTTCCTCCTCCTCTTCCTCCTCCTCTCCCTCCTCTTCCTCCTCCTCCTCTGCCTCCTCTTCCTCCTCCTCTTCCTCCTCTTCTTCCTCCTCTCCCTCCTCTTCCTCCTCCTCCTCTCCCTCCTCTTCCTCCTCCTCTTCCTCCTCCTCCCTCTCTGACTACCAGGGTTCTCCTGCAGTTGTAACCCCCAGTACACCGGAGGGCGCTGTGAGATGGAGATAACGGCGTGCGTTCCCAACCCGTGTCAGAACAGCGGCGTGTGCAAACCCATCGGCAACGCCTTCCTCTGCAGCTGTAGGAGGGGCTTCAAGGGTCTGACGTGAGTCGAGTCCAAACACACACCTGAGCTGACGCCTTAAAGGGCCAGTTCACCCACATCCTGGCAGTTTCCCTCCATGGAGACAGTCTTTGTTTTATTAGTCCTCAGAGGTGATGGAGTGTAGACTGAGTGAGTGTGGAACTAGTTTCTGTGGAGGAAGTACATCTGCAGACTGTGTGTTCTGTGGCATATTACAGGGAAACACTGCAGTTCTTTATTTGAATGTAAGTGAAATCCTATTAACATCCTCTGTTTTTGACTAAATGTACTGAAGCCCTGAGGGACTGAAATTATTTAAAAAAAGTTTAGAAGTTTTAATGAAGACTGTGTCAGTCGACCTCTCTGTGTACCTGTCACTCAGGTTGTGATGAAATGAAATCACATGATGAGACTGGAGCCACAGCTGTGAGGTGAGGGTCCTGATGTGACCCCTCACAGCTGTGGACTGTGTCTGACTCCATCATGATCAAAACACGTTTGTAGCAACAGTGATGTCACAGAACTTACTCACACTCTTTATAGAACCTTGTGTTTCCAGCTCAGGGACAAAGTCAAACTCTCCACAGAAGTCAGAGTTTGATGTGAAGCACAGAGGTGATGTCACTTCACAGGTAAACACTGATTCTCTGTCGAGCAGGTAACTGTGAGGGGGGGGCTGCATCAGTGAGGGTCACAGGGTTGTGACGCAGCTCAGGTGATGTTGTTGTTACAAATCAACTGTGACCTCACACCTGCTGAGCCTCAGGTAGGGTTCCTGACACTGTTCTCACTGTTCTCCAGGTGACACAGGTTCTTGAAGAACATGTAAGTGCTGCTCACAGCCACAGGGGGGCAGTAATGAATTACAATTCAGCACAGTGGCCTCTGTTTCCCAGCTTCCTCAAACGCAACATTAGATCCTGTTTGTCACATTTTCCAGATGCAGAGAAAAAAACACACACACACACACACATATTTTTTATGAATTCAGATTTGAAGAAGTTTTATAATGAATTATCATCATCATCCTCCTGCATCACTACTATACAACTATCCCTATCCCAACAGTACAACTCTGGCTCATCTGTTGACCTTTGACCTTTGTTCACTTATTGTTGCTTCCTGTGTCCATCTCTGACCTTCATGATCTGACCAGTTTGTGCTCCTTTGATTCAACACAACTTTAATTAGGACGTAAAAACTAAATGATGAAGATTTAAACTGCACAACCATGTCCGCTGACAGTAGCCCCAGCCTCTGGACGACTGTTGCCCCGGGGCAGTTCCCAGCTTGTTGGTAATCTTTGCACAGACCAATTAAAACTTTAAAATTCAGTTTCACCTTTAAGGTTGAAAACCATCTCACTCCAGTCTAACAGTATTGTCCTGATTAACCTTAATCCAGATCCGAAACACATTTGACAAAGTCCAAGATAACAGGATCCAGAATCAAGAACTAAACATTTTCTGAAGTGTTTCCTGTGCAGCTTCCACCAGTGAGCTGCACTGAGCCTGTTCATGTTCTACTCACAGCATCTTCAATTCAATTCAATTCAATTTTATTTGTATAGCGCCAAATCATAATATACATTATCTCAAGGCACTTTACAGGGTCAGGTCGAGACCTGACTTTGTTACAGAGAAAAAACCCAACAGTTCCCACAAAGAGCAAGCACTTGGCGACGGGGGGGAGGAAAAACTCCCTTTTAACAGGAAGAAACCTCCAACAGAACCGGGCTTCAGACCAGGTCTTCCTCTGACCCACCAGGGACCAGGTCTCTGAGCTCTCCCCTGTTCCTCCTGCAGGTGTGAGGAGGACGTGAACGAATGCGACCGCAGTAATCCAGAGGGGGAGTGTGAGAACGGCGGCATCTGCGTCAACACTCATGGCTCTTTCTACTGTAACTGCACCGCTGGCTTCGTGGGCCAGCGCTGCGGCCTGCGGCCTGTCGTCGTCCCCAACATGCAGGCGGGCCACGCCGTGGTCGGCAAAGAGGAGCTGATCGGCATCGCCGTGGTGCTGTTTGTCATCATCACCCTCATCATCCTCTTCATCGCTTTCCGCAAGAAGGTTTTCCAGAAGAACTACTCGAGGAACAACCTGTCCCTGGTCCAGGACCCTGCCACAGCGGCACTCCTCAACAAGGCCAACGGCGTCCAGTTTAAGACCCTGCACTGCACGCCAGGAGACCCCCTCAACCTGTACTCAGAGCCAGGGCTGGGGCCCACCATGGTGGGAGGGGGCGGGATGATGGGACCCCCGCAGGTCCCCGTGAGGCCCATGGCATACACGCCCTGTTTCCAAGGAGACCCCCGCTCCACACTGGAGAAGATGGTGGACGGGCGCAGCGTGGAGCACACAGAGATGAGCACCTTCCACCCGGAGTCCCCGAGGATCCTGTCAGGAACCACCAGGAGGGGGGTGGTGATCTGCAGCGTGGCCCCCAACCTGCCGCCGGTGTCGCCCTGTCGCTCAGACTGTGACTCCATCCGCAAGAGCCCCTGGGACAGTGATGAGGGTGAGGAGGCGGGGGGTGTGTGTGTGTGTGTGTGTGTGTGTGTGTGTGTGTGTGTGTGTGTGTGTGTGTGTGTGTGAGAGAGAGAGTGTGTGTGTATGTGTGAGGGGGTGTGTGTGTCAGGGTGTGTGTGTCTGTGTGTGTGTGTGTGTGTGTGTGTGTGTGTGTGTGTCAGGGTGTGTGTATGTGTGTGTGTCTGTGTGTGTGTGTGAGGGTGTGTGTGTCAGGGTGTGTGTCTCTCCGTCACTTCTTCTCTCTGCTGATCGTACAGAATAATAAATACTGTTCTTCATATCACACACAGTGACAGCTTTAGGAACCTGACCTCTGACCTTTGACCTCTCCCCACAGGTAAGATGGTGGACATGGCAGAAGAGGTGACGTGTTTCTCAGGGAGCAACAAAGGCAGTAACTCTGAGGTCCAGTCACTGAGCTCCTTCCAGTCTGACTCCTGTGATGACAACGGTGAGACACAACTCAGACACAGCTCTGCACAGCGTCAGGGCTTTTATTTTGAAATGCTGCTTCCTGTTTGTTCTGTGGTTACACTCAGTGTCTCTGTCTGAAGAGGCTGTTCATCAGGATCCACAGAAAACCAGTGAGAAAACGTTTGGAGGTCACTGCTGCAGTTCAGATACAGAGACAGGTTTTTATTGGAGAAATTGTTTGAACAAGTTTTAAAAATGCTCTGAAGACGTTAGTGTGACTGATGAACTACCAGAGTCTCCTGGGACGACCATGGACTCAGGGCTCCCGAGAAGACCGGCCCACAGGAGTCCAGGACCAGGGCCTGGCTGCACAAAACACCTCAAGATTTCTGCTTAAGTATGACACTTAAGGTTTTTTTTCTCCTTAGCTGAGGGTGTTTCACAGAATCTTAAAAGGTTTCCTTAGTTAAGGAAAAAAGTTCAGTAATTTACAGCAGTAAAATTCTACTGTTTCCTTGGAGACTGTCTGTTGAGTGAATCCTTAAGTGTAAGTCTAAGATAAGGAGAAAACCTTAAATACTTCAGTGAACAGTAAAATAGAAAAAAAGAAAATCTTAACTTAAGGTGTTTTGTGGAACTGGCCTCAGGTCTTCAGGTCTCTGTCCATGACGTCATATTTGCTGTTCTCCACCATCACCGCTAACTGATGCTGCGTTCACTTGTCTCTGGACCAAACTGGTTAAAGTGTTAGAGCCGTGATGGTGGACGTGTAGAAAGGACACAGACTGAGTCAGACCAGCAGTAAAGACTTAATTCATGTAAACTTAACTGTGGATATTCATTGTTCCCAGAGGACGAGCCTCATGTTCTCCTCATCAGTGTCCCAGAGGACAGACGGAGTGATTTAATGAGCTCCAGTCAGACTCTGTGATTTTCTTAGGGGGTCACAGTTGTGTTAGATTCTCCAGCAGTGTCCTCACCTCCAGTCCAGCTGAGGACGTCTGCTGTGCCGTACACCTGTCTCTCTCTCTGCTGTGGTTTCCTGATCCTGATCCTCAGCAGCATCACTGTCGGCGTCCTCAGAGAGACCACAGGGCTTTGAGCTTCACAGCATGGTGTTGGTGGTTGTGCTCTTTGTGCTGGAGCTCTGTCTTTGGTTTTGTTTAATTTCCATTGCTTTGTGCTGGTCTCACTACATTTTATTTGCAATCCATGAGATTCATTGTTTTTTTTTTCAGAATGATCATAATCCAGAAACCTCTGCTTTTTTTGCCCCTAATCATCTGTTGATTAATTAAGTGGATTTTGCCTCGGCCATGTTAACACTGCTGTCGCTGTCATTCCACTGTGAAAATCTGACACCAGATGAGAACGTGTCTGCACCTCAGTGACAGAGCAGCACAAGTGTTTGAGTTAATGGTTTTTTTTTTTGCTTTGACATTGTTCTGTTCTCACATGGCTTTCTCTGCATTTGTGAAGTTGATTTTATTTGTTTCGCAGTGTAATCGACCTCCAGATATATTAACAACACTGTGAGCAAATTGCCCCCAAACATCAAACCCAGTGAGAAGCCTTGACAGTGTCAGAGGCAGACCAGGCCGTCCTCTCTGCAGCCCCTGACCAACACCATGATGAGCATATTTCACTTTGAATGACTGTGTTTCAAAACTTATCTCCTCCTTCTCTCCCTCCACAAGCCTCCATAGTGACTGTCATTCGACTGGTCAATGATGCAGTCGACACAATCGAGAGTGAAGGTACCATGTCTCATCCCCTTTGTGTCTCTGCTCTCACTCCTCCATGTCTCTCCTATCTCACTATCTCTTCTCCTCAGTTACATACACCACCTAAACTGAACACACTCTACACTATACTGTGTGTTAAATACTGGATCTTTCAGTAGGTTAGCTTCTGTGCCATTGGATCTCAGCTCTCGGGGTATTTTTCATAGAGCAGTGATGGCTAACCATGAGCCTCTGATTGGCTCACTGACCTGTTGTTACCAGAGCTCCAGAGAGAAGCCTGAGAGAGGAGATGTAAAACTACGCTGAGATGGTTTTTGGTTCTTAAAACCACAAATATATCTTCTGATGGAGATCAACACTTCAGATAAAACACAGAAGAAGATAAAATATGGAGCTTTAAATATCAAGACTTTCACACTGGTAGAATTACAGATAGACCACATGACCTGCACCTGATTCCTTCTGTCCTGTAAGACTGTATTTAAACCAGCAGACACTCACAGTCCAATGCTGAAGGCCTCTGTGTTGTTCTTCCATCTGACAGTGTCAGTCATGGACCAAGGTCAAACCTACAACAGAGGTGACTACCAGCCACTCCTCCTCCTCCACCCCACCCCTATCTATCTATCTATCTATCTATCTATCTATCTATCTATCTATCTATCTATCTGTCTATCTGTCTGTCTGTCTGTCTGCAGGGAGTAGACAAAATAACTTTAATTGTTCTTTGTATTAATCATAGATGTATTCAGATATTTTAAAGTGCTAGTTTGTTTTATAGCTGACACATTATGCTGATTAGTATTCAAGCTACTATGATCCACCTCTGGAGCAAAATGATCAGATCAGTCAGGAAGACTCTCCCCTTCTTCAGTCATTTCTTCCACTAACCTGAAATGTCTCCACTGAAAACAGTAACCGTTATAACAATAAACCAAAACCAACAAATTATCTCTGTCGGGCTGGTCCTACTTCCCACTGATTAATGCAGTAGAGTGTGTGTGATTGTCTCTGTCAGCCACAGAGCTACCTAAACATGATGTGGTCGTGTTGGACTCTGTGGATCCAGTCGCACAAGCAAAATAAATCAGTGTAAATTAGCTAGTTCAAGTTTGATTGTGTCAATCAAACTGTGTCAACTAGCAGCCAAGGAGGGTCGTTGTAGGCTGAGTCTCAGCTAGCAGTTAGCAGCCTGCTAGCTTGCACAGCTGTTGTGACAAGGATTAGCATGTTAGCAGTTGGCTCTCCAGGTCCAATAGTTTATCAACTAGCCGTAGGAGTAGTCACTACATCACCAAGCTTCCATTACTACTTTATAGTTTTTGTTCTGCATGTACATGTGGACGATGTCACTCTTCCATTGGTTGACGTGTGGCAGTGTTGCATCAAGAAACACAGTAATGCGCCAACAAAAGGCAGAAAAGAAGACTGATAGTTCCTAAACATGGATGTAAACAATGCAGGGTTCAATAATTAAAGAAACAGGTTTGCTAATGTTTTTGAGGAAGAACAATCGTTCAATACATTTGTTAGACCTCAAGGATCCACACAATGAGCTTCAGTAACTCACACTGAATGTAAACATAACTTTATTTAAAGAAAACAGGAACCTTTACACCTAAAGCTACTGCTCCTCTTTCTGCTAATTAGCATCAAATTGGCTGCAGCTTTAGAGCAACACTCTTAGCTCCTGAACCTGAAACCCTCAGCCATCTGTCAGGTCTGCAGTCATGACCCCAGATACAGTCTGTGAGAACAGTAAAATCTCAAAGCTTGTTTGTCCTGACTGAAATTATTTTGTCTATCCCCCCTCTCTTTCTACCTGTGTACCCCCATCTGTGCTTTCATACCTCCATACTATGAAATTCCCTTCCCCAGTCAGAGCTTTGTGGACGTATGTGTGATTTGATGCCCCACCCCCTCACCCCCTTTGCCTGCCACCTCTCACCTGACTGCATCCCACCATGCTGCTTTGTTTGGATTTTTACCTCCAGCCCAGTGATGGTGTTGTACCAGTTGTTGCTTGATGAAGTTTTCACAACCTCAGTCTTTAGATAGTTTGTTTTCTTCTTCTTTGATGCTTTTTGATTTGTCATCGCTTTTGTTTTAACTTCACTCACTGTGCTCTGAAATGAAAAACTCGATTCAGTTAATCCACAGAACTCTTGGTAGATTGTCTTCTTGGTCAGCCGAACCTTAGTGATGCAAATCATCATTGATGCACTGTCAGTGGATCATTTGCGTCAGTGCTCAGTACTTTAGTATACTGTTCTCATAATAGGTTTCAAGACAGAACACGGGTCAAGATGGCTCTTCCTTTCCATATGGCCAACAAAGATAGACAAAAATGTATTGTAATGTATGATGTGCATGAATCATGAGTTTATTGCTGCCTTGGGTCAGTCTTCATCAACTTGCAACATCAGAAAATCATCATTTATAACTGGTACATAGACAGACAGACATAATGGGAGCCAGGTATATACCATTGGGTGTTGCTGGCAGTCTTTACGTGTTTATCACTGACTGACATTTACGCATAATGATAGAAAAATAGTTACATGGATCATTTAACCGCAGCTTCCTAGCTGTAAATTCAGACCTTGCATCATTAGTTTCAGCCCCATGAACATTTTCTGGCCTGTCGTCCTTGGAGAATGACGCGCCCATAAGCCTTCATAGGAAAACAAAACTTTGTCATTACCTGTGTCCCAATTCAGGCGCCACATCCTTCGGAAGTCTACAAAGGTGTGGCCCTTTGGCTGAACTGAAAAGAGACGGCCCACTCATACCACCTTACCAGCTCCCAGCTCACTTTGACAACACTTAACTTTTTTCTACAAAAACTTGAGATTTTAAGGCCCTTGGTTTAAACAGTTGTACCCTTAGCTGTTGAACTAAGCTGAAACCAGCACACAATGAATCTTGGGAGAGGTTGGGCCATGAAGGATCTGCTCATAGGAGCCTTCATTGCCCAGGAAAAGAAGACCACATTTGTGTCTGATCATGTTGCTGTGACACATTCGGTCTTTGAATGCAGCCTCCAAAAGAGAAAGCTGGTGATTGGGAATTGGGACAGAGCTATTGTAAAAACGTAAAACTAGAACGACTAGTCCTGTCAGTGTTCTGGTGATTAATCACAGGCTTAATCATTGTATTCATGTTGCATGTGTTGAAGTGGTAGCAGGGTGCATCAGAACCAGAACCCACTGACAACAAAGATGATTCATATCGCGTATTGTTACGCTGACCAACAGGAGAATCTCCCAGCTGTTTGGTGAATCCCTCTAACATCCTGAATCAGATGTTGCTGTGTTTTTTGAGCCCTTCAACATGGCTGCAAGTGTTGATGATGATCTCAGCATGCTGTAACCCTCACAGGCTCCTGTTGTGCATGTCACATACCCTCCAAAGACCTAACTTGTTTTCCGTACAGGTTTTGTCATGATCTTGTCATGTACTCGACCTTCAACACCCCTGTGTATTGTTGATGTTGCTGAGTTGAGTGTGCCTGCTGCTTACTCGAGGCATGTCTGCTTCACAGTTCTGCGCTGTGGAGATCGGTTTGTTGTTGCAGCCAAATGGGGGCTGTTGATTTTCACAGTGCAGATTGTTACTTATCTGATCTCCCCCTCTGCTGTCCAGCATATCACTGGGACACTTCAGACTGGATGCCGAACACCAGGCTGTCGGACATTGAAGAGGTGCCAGGCTATGAGGCAGGTCCTGGCAGCAATGTAGCAGGCTCAGCCCCCCGCCTTGGAGGAAGCACCCGTGAACTGGAGTCAGACTACTACCTGGGGGGCTATGACATCGACAGTGACTACCCCCCACCCCATGAAGAAGAGTTCTTGAGCCAAGACCAGCTTCCACCTCCGCTGCCCACAGGTGAGGACTACCCAGAGCCCTACACGCCACTGCCCACCAACCCCCCAGTCTCCAAGGAGAGCACCTTGAGCTCCGGCAGCACCGGGCGTCAGCATGCCAGGCCACACTTCCACCCCAGCCAGTACTTGCCTCCCCACCAGCTGCCTCTCGGGGAGGCGCTTCATGGGGACTTCAGCTCTTGTGGGGTTACCCCGGGAAATGGAGACACTGATGACTCTGTGTCACTAAACATGCGACTGTCTGTTGGAGCATCATCAGCCTCAGACATGTCGGCCCCCTGCGGGCTGGACGACTCTGAACATGGCAGTGACTTTGACAGTATGGACGAGCTTCGTCGAGGTGTGACCATCATCACTGACTCACAGCAACAGACTGAGGTGTGATTGGTTGACCAGTACAGGGATGCTGAGGAGTGTAGGATGGACCAGAAGGAGCAGGAGATTAGTGCCAATGGAAGGAGATGCACAAGTGGATGTTATCACAGGGGAAGACGTGTCAGCAGCACTAGGTTCTGCTACAACCACGAACTGTAAGACTAACCCCAAAACCACAAAGTTAAAACCACATTTCACTTGTTTTAAGTACTGTCCTCCCCGCAATTCTGTCCAGAAACAGGAGTGAGGCTTTACAGAAACAAGAACCACAGACTGTGTCAGTACTGCCCCCACCATGCAGAGCTGTCCTGTTCCAGTAGGGAGTCATGTGTAATGTGAGAAGAATGAGATAGAGAATGTGAATGAGAAAGACTAGTCCAGAAGAGATTGAAATTTACAAAGGAGGTAGAGAAAATCTAAAATAAGAGAAGGGACAATCATGAAAGTGAGAGTGTTGTTTGGCTCCATCATTGGACCACATCTTTCTAAAAGAGACACAAGTCCCTGTTTCCCCCTTTTCCTCCTTGGATTTGTAAACTTTGTAGTGTTCCAAGCTTGTACAGACTTTGTAAAATAGTTTGACCTTACAGATGAATAAGTATGAAACAATGTTGCGGCTACAATTCAAAAAGTCATTTATTTGTTTTCATGTGGAACGTGCTTGCTCCTTTCCCAGAAATATCAAGCCCCCATCACTCCACACCATCTCAGCGACTTGCTCAATCTTTGTTTTTTTTGGGCCAAGTTTTGTGTGGAAGCCGAGAGCTGCTTTAGCTGCTGATGTATTTTAAGGCCTGTTACCTCCATTATTTATATTTAATCTTTAAAGGCCATTGTCCTGGGATTAATGTCTAATTCTAATATTCAAAACTGTTTGAAGATGATCGGACCTCAGGTTATTATGAACCATAAATTGCTGTCAGTAGATAATGTGTGACTCCAGTCCAGCTCCTGTCTAAATGAGCACTAACACTGTTTAACTCCATTTAGCTGCACTCTTAATTGTAATGGAGGATTTTTATATTGTCATATGAATAATGTGAATTATATCCACAGCTGAACATAATTTATCTTCTGATAACAGGATAGTTGAGTATTTATGGCCTAAAACATGTATGCTATCAGCTGCAGCAGCTCTCAGCCCTTTTGCTTTGTGGAATTGCTTTATCTTTGTTGCACTAGTGGATTGGTTTTGGCTGGTCGTGACAGCTCTCTGCTGTAGTCCATGCCCAGATTTGATTTGTTCCTCCTCCATGTGCTTGACGTCACACATTATTTCCAAAAAGCCATGTGGGGCAGTCATATTACATTCCACTGTTTCCTGTCACTTTGTGCCGTCTTCACCTTGTCTGCAGACACAAGTGAAGCCCTCGGTGTCTCTAATGGCCTCATCTCCAGCCTCCAGGACGCAGCACGCCCGCCTGCTGCAGATTGTCACTGTATTGAACCATGATCTGCCTGATCCACTCAGGCATGCAGCTCCTCTTCTGTTTGTAAAAGATGTACGTTTGTGTTTAAATCTCTGTACAGTGTATAGTTAGGTTGTTAAAATGCAGATATGTAGATATGAAATTGCAATCCTGAACTGCCTTTGAGTTTTTTTTGTTGGACTGTTTGATGTGAATGTGGACGATCAGAGACTGTCAGCTGTTTTCACATCATTCCTCCTCTGCCACTGACTCTTTGCTCAAAGTTCTTTTTATTCTTTTAGCCTTGTTTTTTAATTATGAATGCCATTTCAATATTCTAGGTGAATTTTGCACAGTATTAAGTCCAGACATGACATTGAAGCAGATGTTTTGTATTTTGTTTTTATGGTAATGAGGGAATGTTTTTGTACGTTTGTTTCATCAGGAATGTTTGGATGAATTTCTAATGTTCAGTTCAGGTCTGTTTGTGTTCAGAGACGTTAGGCTGTGTCAAAAACATGTCCCCTATCTGCAGAAACTGAGTGTACAACATGAGTGCTTTTTTACTTTTTTTTTAATTCAGTGCAGAAAATAAAAAGGTTCTTGCTTACCACGTCACCTGTTCTGAATTCTGAGATAAATCTACTCTGAAACGTCGTCACAGCCGCTCACTGGCTGCCATGTTCAATACTTTGTGATAACACATTGCATTGCATAGTCTCGCACATCTGACATGCTGTTGTATTTAATATGAATCAAAGCTGGTTCAAACACACTGTTTGCCTGTACCGAACACCAGAGGTAAATGTTTTCTTATCCGCTGTCAGACTGTGGAGCTGCGAAGAGAAAATGAGCTGCAGGAGAAAGAAGAAGTGTAAAACAAACAATTTTTCTTTTTGTTTTAAATGAACAGAATATGTCTGAACATCACAGTGGGACCTGGAGCAGACGGCGTCTGGTTCACCTGGTTCTGTTTAAACCTCTGCACACGTGCACCACCTTCATTCCACCACCCACAGTTCGTCGTAGGTGGAGTCTAACCTGTTGGTGAAAACAGTCACAGCTGAGGCCGTTTACAACAACCAGTTTTTTGGGGGGGCTTTTTCGTGCCTTTTTATGATAGATCAGTGGAGACTGACAGGAAAGGGGGTAGAGAGAGGGGAATGACATGCAGGAAAGAGTCAGACCGATCGGGAGTCACACATGGTACGCGCCCTAACCACTCGACTACCGGGCCGCCACTACAACAACCAGTTGATATAAACCACATGTAGCTGAAGCATCTTCAGCAGTGACAGCTCAGTCATCAGTATGAAATGTCAGGTGATTGATCAGTGATCGATTTATTCAGCTTCATTAAAAAAGTCTCAGAACAGAGGAATAACGACTCAAATGTAAATAAAAAGATTTCATCGCTCATGAACAGTTACTTAGAATGAGCATGGAGCACTGAGTGGACTGTAACAATAACCTGCCAACCTGGACGCATTTTACGTAGCAGGTACGTTCTGTCAATCAAATGTATCATGTAACTGCAGGAGGCAGCAGCGCGTAGTCTGCCAAAAAACAAGAGAAGAATAAGAGGAGTTTGACCAATCATAGTGCGGGGTTCAGTCCCAAATATCAATCTATCAACCTGGGATCACTGATAAATCTCGATCACAGAACTGACTGCGGATCACAGACACAGAGGCAGCTTCATCTCTCTGGTTCCCGCGCTTCACTTCATCTACCTGGTTCCTCAGGTGAGGACGGCGCACTCCCTCCTGTACAAAGGTAAACAGGCTGGGAGACCCACCAAAACATTTAATGTAAATAACGTCATGTGACGTGACTTTTTATAAAACTGAGCCACAGAAATAACGTAACCTACAGGTGTGTGTGTGTGTGTTCAATAACCATGAGGTCAGATGAGGAAGTTCCTCTCACAGTATCAGGAGCAGTGTTAACTGTTCATCACGAGGTCACTTAACAGTTGAATTTATTCAGTGTCTGTACCTGAAAGTGAAAACTTAGTGAGGTGTTTACTAAGTTAACTTTAGTTTTTATTAGATAATTGACTGAAACAACCAGGTGACAGGTGAGACAAAGGGACTGACTCCTCTCTGAGTCTGAATCTGAATCAGGACCTCAGGGCGTCGTTCACCTCTGCAGTCAACACATTACTGACCTGTTATTTCTTCAGATGTGTCTGGACTGTTGTGTTTCATTAAAAGAGCATTAATGTAACTGCTTTGGGTCCATTTTTAATGTAAACATGAATAATTTTAATAATGCAGCAGGTCAGAGGATCAACCTGCAGCATCAGTTCTCTGAGAATCGCATTCATATCCAAACAAAACTGGTGTTGTAACAGAAATATCTCAAAACAATCAATATCAAATTGAATCAGGAATCACATCAAATTAGAACGTTGTGAATCAGAATTGAAGCGATGTGGCGAACAGGAAACAGTCACTGCTGATGTTCACCTTGATGAGCCTCCAGCTGCTGTGATCCTCAGTCTCCAGGTGACTCTTTAACCTGGTGTCATAGCGGTGAGTCTCATGGGGGAACCCTCCACCAGCACCTGCTTTATGGTTCGTCTTCTACACACTGACACACACACACACACACAGGCAGGAGCCACCAAGGTTAAACAGATGCACATTTCATTTCAGTCTTGCATTAACTACAACATGCTGTCCTCATGATGTAATTAGAACGATTTATGGAGATGACATGTTGAATAATTTAGTGTTATCATCGGAGCAGACCAGTATATATTCATAAGCACGCTCACATCTTCTCATCCAGATTAAGTGCATTTAACCTTGAACATGTTTGTGTTACAGAGCTGTCAGAGCGATGATGCTTCGTGACGTCCTGTGGTTTAGGCGACTGGGACTGTTGTTACTGTTGAAGTGAAGCACAGGACAGAGTATTGTAGTGTAGACAGATTGTTGTGTGTGCAGCCTCTGTTTGTCACATTAACAGCCTGGTGAAGAGACTGTCTGATCTGAGGCTGAGAAGAAGCTTGTGCCAGGGGTTAAAGTCAGATTTGACTTGGGGGGGCTCAGAGTCTGGAGCAATTCTCAAGAGGTGCAGATCTTGATTATATTGTTGAATTTATTACATTAAAGCAGTAAAAATGTACATTACGCAGAACTGGTCTGCAACTGTGGAGCAGTTTATAGTTTATCACAACGATAAAATCTGAAGTCGATCTTCACTGAGATAACAGCCTGTTTTTTTATGGTGACAGCACGTTGTTGCATTTTGAGATTATTTTCTATTAAAGCTCCATATTTTATCTTCTCCAGTGTTTCATCTGAAGTGTTGATCTCCATCAGAAGATATATCTGTGGTTTAAGAACCAAAAACCATCTCAGTGTAGTTTTACATCTCCTCTCTCAGGCTTCTCTCTGGAGCTCTAGTAACAACAGGTCAGTCAGCCAATCAGAAGAGAGGATCTGAGTAACAACAGGTCAGTCAGCCAATCAGAAGAGGAGTCGTTAAGCACAAAGTTACAGAAATCTTCTTATAAATATCAACACTTCAAATAAAACATGGACCTTTAAGATAATATCTATCAACCCTCAGTATAAGCCATGCCCACAATTAGTATAAATCTAAATCCATGATTTTCTGACATAAACACTGATGATGATGATGATGATGATGATGATGATGATGATGATGATGATGATGATGATGCTGCTTCAGTCTGTCCTCGACCTTGAGTCTGGAGAGTGTGGCTCACTGCCTTGTTTCTACTGGAGGAGCTTAAAGACGCTCTGATGTTAACATCTGGAGGTTGTTTCCACAAACTGGGATGTGCTGAACTTCCTGTTTGTCGATGCAGATGTCATCTTTTCTATGGAGGAGCAGGGAGTGAGGGACCAGCACCAGACCAGCTCTCAGACCTGACTGTGTCCACGGGGAGAGGACAGAGGTGAAGCACAGACTGCTGAGTGGACTGCAGACATTCTGAGCTCTGCAGTCAGAGAAATGCAGCAAAACACTCATGTCAGATACTGTGAATATACAAGAAGTCAGTGACTTTATCTGGAGTGTGGAACCAGCCTTGGACGGTAACTCAGGCCTGTCAGTGTGTGTCAGTGTCTGTGGAGCTGGGACATGTGAGGCTGATGTTTGCAGCAGAGATGCACAGAGACAGATGCACATAAAGCTGTGATGCACTGACACAAATGGGAAACTGTTAGCATCCACTGTAGCTGCTTCACCAGCTGGTCAACATTTTCCCTCCTGTAGGAGTCTGACAGCAGCACTTCCCAAGGTCACCGACCTCAGCTGCTCAGAGCTGAGCTACAGGCAGCTGTGAACATTACGCTGTGGTTGTGACTGACTGTAATATTGTTACGTCCCCAAGTGGTCCAGGGGAGTGGGGAGTAACAATGTTAAATAAAACCGGGGAGAAGGAATAACTAGGAAACAATAGTAAGGTCACAAATAAGCCAATTTATTATAAATTAAATGCTAATGAAGTTAACGAAAATCCTTCTACGGCAACACAAAACGAGCTCCGGATAACAGGTGAAGCCGGTAGAACCTGGAAAAGAAAGAAAGGGCAACAAACAGGAAACGATAAGTTAGAACAGAACACCCTCCCAGCCACAGGGAGTAACACACAGACAGTATCTGGCGCACACACAAAAACTGGCCCACTGGCCGATAACAACGATCAGAGCCATCACCACTCGCTAGCTCACACACAGCCTCACGCTGCCACCTGACCCACTGGCCCTGACTAGGCCTCCTCAATGCTCCTTATACTCCAGGCTCTGATTGCCAAATCAGGTACAGCTGTGCTGGTTCACCTGCTGGAGAAAAGGGGAGGGGCCAAAGACACACACACATACACACATACACAAACACTACTCCGGCACGTAACAAATATCTTAACGACAGTCAGTGTTCGCTCCTGGTGAAGTAAGAAAGGAAGACCTGATGGCGAGTGGTTGGAATCAAACCACGAGACGCAGATGCTGTGGCGAGTCCCCGGTTTGACTCCCGGCCGGCCGGACTCTTTGCTGCTCTGTCCCATTTCCTGTCACTCTCCACTGTTCTGTTAATAAAGGCTTAAAAATGAGAGAAATACAGATTATACAGACTCAGACTTTACTGGAAGCAAACACTAAGGCGACAGGAAGAGAGGATGAAGCTAACATTAGCATTAGCAGCTGTTTACTAACCAGTCTACAAGAAACGTTGAGTTTAGCATCAAACTTCATTCTTCACTCAGCTTATGGGTCATAACCTGCTGACTGACGACCTGCAGGCTGGTTTGTTACAGGACGGTTGTCAGTGTAGTCATGATGATTGATTGATTGATTGATTGATTGATCAGGTGATCAGTGTTTTCCAGATGAAGTAGTGATGAATAAACTGTAAACTCACCAGGTGAGAGAGGCCCTGGATGAACTCCTTCATACATCATTTTGAAAAAAAGAGACATCCTGTAACATTGACTGACTGACTGACTGACTGACTGAATGAATGAATGAATGAATGAGGTCATAATAATAGTAACCTCCTCATGTCACAGGTGAACACCTTCTGCTCTCCTGGATGTCTGGTATTCTGGTTTGGTCTGTCTGATCCTGCTCCTCGCCTCCTCTCTCTCTCTGACGCTCTCCTCCTCTGGTGATGCTCGCTCACCCTGGCTCCATGAGACGTAAGGAGGGACACGGTTGGGTGATGTTTTAACACAATGACACAGTCAGAATTATTTGATTCTCCTTTGAAAGGTCGATAAAAAGAGCAGCAGACGGGGCCGGATGTTATCACCACTCAGGAACTCCTACAGCCGATCATTTCCTGTCTTTCAAGGACCTTCGACAGGACAGGTAAGTCAGAAACAGGTGTGTGATTATTACACAGGGAAACATGGGCAGAAGTTAGAGATGCTTCAGGGTTTAGTAACAGAATCAGCTTCAGGTTTGGTTCCAGATTATGAAGAAGTAGGTACGGTACAGTTGAACTATAACGCTCTGTATTTGGCAGCAGAGACAACAGGAAGATGTCCGACCTGACCTCAGCAGGCCGTCCACCAATCAGGAGGTTGGTTTGATTCTCAGATCCTCTGCTCTGCATGTTGAAGTGTCCTTGTGCAAGATACTGAACTCAAAACTGCTGATGTTAAATCAGTGTGTGTGTGTGTGTGTGTGTGTGTGTGTGGTAGAAAAGTGCTGTGTGTATAGAAAGAAGAATGTGTGAAAGGATGAATGAGGCTTTATAGTGTGAAGGGCTTTGAGTGGTCAAGAAGTCCAGTACAGTGTATAAATGCATTTAATCTTTGACTCTGTTGAGTCATTTCTGAGTTTGGTCGATATTTGAGCTCAGTGCTGTTAAAGATGAACTGGAATTCAAACCTGAGGCTGCTGAATATAATAGATTCAGTTGTGTTAAAGTTCTACTTTTTAAATTTGAAGTATTTTCAGAATCAGAATCAGAATCAGAATCAGTTTTATTGCCAAGTATGTTTTCACATACAAGGAATTTTTTCTAGTGATTGGTGCAATTGATCAGCAACAGTGGGGCTCTCTGGCCTTGTTGATGAGGCTAATAGCAGATGGGAAGAAGCTATTTTTGTGGCGAGAGGTTTTGGTCCTGAAGGACCGCAGCCTCCTGCCAGAGGGGAGTGTCTCAAAGAGTTTGTGTCCAGGGTGGGAGGAGTCAGCTACAATCTTCCCTGTACGCCTCAGAGTCCTTGAGGTGTACAGGTCCTGGAGGGACGGAAGATTGCAGCCAATCACCTTCTCAGCAGAGTGGATGATACACTGCAGTCTGTTATTGTCCCTCTCCGTGGCAGCAGCGTACCAGATGGTGATGGAGGAGGTGAGGATGGACTCAATGATGGAGGTGTAGAAGTTCACCATCATAGTCCTTGGCAGGTTGAACTTCTTCAATTGCCTCAGGAAATACATCCTCTGCTGAGCTTTTTTGATGAGGGAGCTGATGTTCAGCTCCCATTTGAGATCCTGTGTGATGGTGGTTCCCAAGAAGCGAAAATGCTCCACGGTAGCCACGGGGGAGTCACACAGGGTGATGGGGGTGGGTGGGGCTGGGCTCTTCCTGAAGTCCACTATCATTTCCACTGTCTTCAGAGCGTTTAGCTCTAGGTTGTTCTGCCTGCACCAGGTCACCAGACGCTCAGTCTCCCACCTGTAGGCAGACTCATCGCCATCAGAGATGAGTCCAATGAGAGTGGTGTCGTCTGCAAACTTCAGGAGCTTGACAGACTGATGGCTGGAGGCGCAGGTGTTGGTGTACAGGGAGAAGAGCAGAGGAGAAAGAACGCAGCCTTGTGGGGATCCAGTGCTGATGGTCTGGGAGTCAGACACGTGCTTTCCTAGCTTCACGTGCTGCCTCCTGTCAGACAGGAAGTCGGTGATCCACCTGCAGGTGGAGTCAGGCACGCTCAGCTGGGAGAGCTTGTCCTGCAGCAGAGCCGGGATGATGGTGTTGAAGGCAGAGCTGAAGTCCACAAACAGGATCCTGGCATAGGTCCCTGAGGAGTCCAGGTGCTGGAGGATGAAGTGGAGAGCCATGTTGACGACGTCGTCTACAGACCTGTTGGCTCTGTAAGCGAACTGCAGGGGGTCCAGGAGTGGGTCAGTGATGGATTTGAGATGGGACAGGACAAGGCGCTCAAATGATTTCATGACCACAGAGGTCAGGGCAACGGGTCTGTAGTCATTTAGTCCTGTGGGCCTTGGTTTTTTGGGTACAGGGATGATGGTGGAGGATTTGAAGCAGGCTGGCACGTGGCAGGTCTCCAGTGAGGTGTTGAAGATGTCCGTGAACACTGGAGACAGCTGATCAGCACAGTGCTTCAGGGATGATGGAGAGACAGAGTCAGGACCGGCTGCTTTGCGGGGGTTCTGCTTCTTAAAAAGCCTGTTGACATCTCTCTCCAGGATAGAGAGAGACGTTCCTTTGGTAGGGGAGGAGGAGGGTTCTGATGTGGCTCTGATGTGGAGGTTAGTGTCAGGCTTGTCCCACTGTCTTTCAAAGCGGCAGTAGAACTCATTCAGATCGTTGGCCAGACGGAAGTCATTAATGGAGTGGGGGGGTTTAGGTTTGTAGTTTGTGATCTTTCTGAGCCCTTTCCAGACAGAAGCAGAGTCGTTGGCTGAGAACTGGAGCTGAAGTTTCTCAGAGTACAGACGTTTAGCTTCTCTCACCGCTTTGCTAAACCTGTACTTGGACTCTTTAAACCTGTCCCTGTCCCTGCTCCTGAAAGCTTCCTCTTTTGCCTCCTGAGCTGACTGAGCTTAGCTGTGAACCAGGGTTTGTCATTGTTATAACTCACCCTGGTGCATGATGGGATACAACAGTCCTCACAGAAGCTGATGTATGACGTCACAGCCTCTGTGAACTCATCCAGACTGTTGGAAGCAGTCCTGAACACCTCCCAGTCAGTGCAGTCCAAACATGCCCGCAGATCCTCTATGGCTTCACTGCTCCACTGCTTCCATGTCCTCACAACAGGTTTACACAGTTTTAGTTTCTGCCTGTATGTGGGAATCAGGTGGACCATGACATGGTCAGAGTGGCCCAGTGCAGCCCGGGGGACGGCGTGATAAGCACCACTGATTGTGGTGTAACAGTGGTCCAGAGTGTTCCCCTCTCTGGTCGGGCAATTAACAAACTGTCTGTATTTGGGCAGTTCGTGGCTGAGGTTCCCTTTGTTAAAATCACCAAGGACAATAACTACGGAGTCCGGGTTGGTCCGCTCCACACACAGTATCTGCTGTGGCCTGTGGTGGGATGTAAACACCGACCAGGATGATTGAGGTGAACTCACGGGGGGAGTAGAAGGGCCTGCAGTTTATGATGAAAGTCTCCAGGTCAGGAGAACAGTGCTGCAGGATCACTGTCACGTCTCTGCACCAGCCACTGTTTGCATAAAAGCAGATTCCTCCACCTTTGGTTTTGCCGGACAGCTCTGTGTCGCGATCCGCTCTGAAGAGCTGGAAGCCGGCCAGCTCCAGCGCAGAGTCCGGATCGATCCACACAGCCACGTCTCTGTGAAGCACAGAACGGCAGATGAGGAAAAGTCTCTGTTCTTCTGCACCAGTAGCTGAAGTTCATCCAGCTTGTTGGGCAGTGAACGCACGTTGGAGAGAAAGATACCTGGGAGCGGTGTGCGGAGTCCGCGCCGGCGGAGACGCGCATGCGCACCAGCACGTTTTCCTCTCCTCCGGCGTTTCACTGCGAGAGCGACGGTCAGTGACCTCTGACCAAAGTGTCCAATAATTCCACAGGTGAGTCGAGAAAAGTAGGAAAAAAATCCTCTGGAGCTGTTTCTCTGATATTAATGAGCTCTTCTCTGGTGAAAGAGCTCCGGAAACCAAGGCAGAAAACTGGGTTTACAAAGAAAATAAGGTGAAAAAGTGCGCACCAACACACCGAGGCAGCTTCCGCGGCGCCATGGCGACAGAAAGTTCTTTACCATGGAGCCTTTAACTCTACAAGGACTCTGTCAGACTGTAACAAATGAGGTCAGAGGTCGTCTGTCAGCAGGTTACTATGACCCACAGTTAGGTTCTGTTGCTAGGCAACATCTAGTGGTCGTAGTGACGATGACAGGAGCAAAGGGAAAAGTGCGGTGACGTAGTTTATAGAGCGACAGAGTCCACGTCAGGAGGAGGTTGGGGTGGATGGATGAATATGACCCAGGAGAGCGGTGTTCGATTCCCATGTGACAGGAGCAGCTTATGTTGTTTCTGTGATCCATGACCGTTTGTTGTTGTTATTGTAACCATGACAACAAAGATCGTCAAGTCAAGTCAGATTTTATTTATATAGCACCAGAGACACTTTCTGAATAGAGGAGGTCTGGACCTTCTCTTTAAAGTATAAGAAAGAGACTCAACAGTTCCCATGAGAGCAGCACGTGGCAACAGCGGCAAGGAGGAACTTCCTTTAAGAACCAGGCTCAGGGTGGGCGGCCATCTGCCTTAGTGTTAACCATAATACTGCTACTGATATAAAAATAGTGTTAATGAAAGTTAATAACAGTAACAATTAGTATTATTCATATTAATAAATCGTTGGGGAAGTTCTTATTTTAACCCAGATCACCATCTTTTCCATCATAGTAACCATGGTGATGAAGGCAGGTACACCTATCAGAGGGTTGATGGATGTTGGAGGATTAGTTGATTTAACTCCATTATAGAATTTAATCAATCAAACAATCTATCAGACTTAATTTATATACACTTTTAAAAATCCTAAACCAGAGGAGATGTGTTGAAGTGAGTCCCACCTGAAGAGAAATAAAGTAGTGTGACTGAGAGGAGGCGCAGCAGTGTTCTCAGTCATTTATAATAAGATTTAGATTTAGTGAGACAGTGAAATGTAGAGAAGATCAGAGACAGTAGCAGGGACACACCTGTGAGGTTACCTGTGGAATCAGAAGGTATCTTCTGATGAGGTGATGGTGATGGTGATGGTGATGATGAAGAGGCAGTACAGGTCTGTGTTTGCTCATCCAAACTTTAATCAGTTTAATTAGTGATGACAGGTGACACTAACTGGAACTAGGATCCGAAAACAAACGCGGGCCACCACAGTGAGCACCAGCCGAGCAGTGCGCACCACACGGGGGCTGTGGAGACAGCAGCGGAGGCCAGAGGAGGCTCAGTCCCACAGACAACAGAGCAGAGGGGGGGCGGGGGTGAGAGGAGCGGAGAGGGGACGGAGATGTGTCTGAGAGGCAGAGCAGAGGAGCAGAGGAGAGACAGAGGAGGTGAGAGAATAGGACGTGTGGGGCGGCGCATCCCTGCTCCCAACATCCAGGGTCCCCGCGTCGTCTATGGGTCTCTGCGGGCCGGCTCGCTCCGGGGGGACTGGCAGCGGCGCGGCGGAGGCGGCTCCGGACTTTGGCGCAGGTTACGCGGCCGGACGCTGTGACAGTGCAACGAGAACCCGCGGAAACTGAGGGACGGACTGAGGACTGCCACAGTGAAGCAGCGGCATGCCAGCGATCTGTCACACCGGCCGCGGGGTGTGAGGGAGGGGCGGGACAGAGGCTATGGACACGCCGGAGGACGACTCGCTGCTGAAGAACCGGACGGAACACGGGCCGGAGCCGAGCCGGGGGGCAGAGCGTCCTGCATGGGCAGTGACGGCGCTGGCCAGCGTGCTGATCTTCACCACGGTGGTGGACGTCCTGGGAAACCTGCTGGTCATCGTGTCGGTGCTGAGGAACCGTAAATTACGGAATGCGGGTAAGAAGCTGAAAGCCATTGTTTTACCAGGTAGTGTGTGTGTGTGTGTGTGTGTGTGTGTGTGTGTGTGTCTGTCTGTGTGTGTGTGTGTCTGTGTGTGTCTGTCTGTGTGTCTGTGTGTCTGTCTGTGTGTCTGTCTGTGTGTGTGTGTGTGTGTGTGTGTGTGTGTGTGTCTGTGTGTCTGTCTGTGTGTGTGTGTGTGTGTGTGTGTGTGTGTGTGTCTGTGTGTCTGTCTGTGTGTGTGTGTGTGTGTGTGTGTGTGTCTGTGTGTGTGTGTGTGTGTGTGTGTGTGTGTGTAAACAACAGAGGCTTCATGTGGCTCTGCAGAGAAATGACATCCAGAGGTGAACCTCAGTGAGAGCCTGACAACATGAAACCGTCTCCACATGTGAATGAGCAGAGATGAATGAATGAATGAATGAGATTAAGTCTCAGTGAAGATCCTGCAGAGATGCTGCTGCTCTGCTTCACTCACTGAGCCTCATCTGCCACTGTCTCAATGAACTTGTCTGTGAAATGGATCAGTTTCCATGAGATCCAGTGTCTGTAGGCTCAGTTAGGCCACGCCTCCAGCAGGTTGAAGGTCTCACCTGTATGTCACAGTTCAGGACTGAAGATTTGAGCCTGGATGATGCAGCTGGTTTAACTGAGGGACTGAAGTCAAGGCTCACACACATCCTGGAAAACCTGGATAACGCTCGACCACTTGACCAAACACATGGAAAATGAGAGAAAAAGTACAATGTCCTGGAAAATATAATTTTGTCTTGGAAAATAATTTGAACATTCTCCTGTTTTGGTTCAGGATCAGGTTGAGGACGACAGTTTTGAAAAGGTTTCTGTCAGTTGTGTTTGGCAGTGGTGTGAACGCACCCCAAAGTCTCTGCTGCTGCTGACTGTGGTCGTTTGTATCAGGTCTATAGATTATATAATGTGATTGAATAATGTGTTAGCATGTTTGGTTCAGGTGCTAGCTTGTTTAGCCTGAAGCTAAAGGTTTAAGGTTTTGATTCATACAGGTTCAGATGTGTTGGTTCATTGCTGAGAGTTTTAATAATAAATGTGAAGCTGGGTCAATACAATGAACAGGAGCCAACTGTGTGTCAGTCAAACACCGGCTGAGAGACAGATTCAGTTACTGGTGTTCACACAGAAATGGTTCATATGATTCATAAACTGACTGTGAACCATCGTCACTACTGTTAACCAGTGTGTGTGAACGCATTTAAAGTGTGTCTCTCTTAGTTGTGTTTTTATTTTAGGGAGCAGACAACATGAAAATTCACCTGACAAACTGCAGGTTGGAAAGGGTTCATGTTTATAATGTAGAAAGCAGTCTGACTTAGTGACTTCTGATTGGCTGACTGTTTGCAGAGTGATCCAATAAAAATATAGCAGATCTCAGGTAAACAGTCTGCTGGGTCCAGGTGGGCGGGGCTTGGGGCGTGGCTGAGGACGGTGACTGCTTTGTTGTGACATCACAAAGTTCCAGAAGTCCTGACGGCTGGTTTTAAGGCTCAGTTTCTGAATACAGGCTGTGTACATTTCTCTGTGGACTGAGGCTTTGATACTTTCACAGTATTAATATAGAACCTAGACCTGCTTTATAATCACAAACACATGGACATCTACCTTTAGACTGGATGGAGCTTTAAAATTTGAGGGATCCACTGCTTGATGACACTCCAGTCGTAGTTCTGCCAAATAATCCAAGAATCAAGCTGTCAGTTTGTCGGCTACCCTGTCAGTTTAAGGAGAGGATTAAGGATAGTAATTGTGACTGGGACATGTCTGTAATTCTAGCCCTGTCCAAATCTGCTATGTAAGAAATCATTACTTCTGTAAAAATCCCGCCTCTTTGACTAACTGCAAAATGGCCAGAAAAAATATCCTCAGGTAGAATTAGTTCCATCTGAATTGACATCCTCGAGATTTGTTGGCATAATTCTGCAGGGGCCCTGTGTGGCTTCACAAACCATGTCATTGTGGATCCTCGGCTTAAATTGCACTTGAGAGGCTGAACTGAATAAGCCACAAACTCTCAAGTGTGACCCAGTTGTGAGTTTGCTCCCGAAGCCATTCTGTGTTGTTGTTATTATTCAACGTCAGCTGCAGGAGGAATTTACGATGCACACACCATTCTTCATGTGAAGGATGGAGGAGACACTGTTTATTGCCCCAAGGAAGGTTTTTAATTCCTCAACCCCACAGACTGAGGAACAGACATCAGGAGTATCTCACCATGGGTTTGGAGGCTACACATTTCCACAGGTCTGCCTGAAGAAAACAGGGGAAAGTGTGAAGAACATTTGGGGCAGGTTGAAGAGACGCTGTTGAGTTGCATCATGGGAAGAGTGGGATCCATTTTTATGCAGCGTCTGGGCACTAAAGGTCAGAAAAGCTCTGCTTCAGCCATTTTTTATTTAAACTGTCTGAGTTCCTGAGTTTATGCCGCTGTATTACCCCATAGATCAGCTGCTTGAGTCAGGCAGAGCTCAGCGCAGATGCAACTGTGCTGTTGAGTTGTTTTGTGTTGAACAGACAGGTGTCTCTGCTCCGTTTATATCAGTGAGGGTATCTGTGCTCTCCGAACTGTGACGCAGTGCTTAGTGCAGCTCCAGCGTTCCATCAGGTTCAGGCCGGGCGGGCCCCTGGGTGCCTCGAAATCATGGCCCATTTGAACTAGTCCTAGATCTGTGTCCTCATCCAGAAATGGCAGCCTACAATGACTGCATGCATTCTGTCACAGGACAGAATCAGTTCAGTGGATCCTTACACCATTTCACTTCTTAAAATCTGATCCTGCATGCCGCAGAGTGTAACGTTAATACAGCTAATCGAGGGTAGCATGATCAGTTCTTGATCACGTGATTAACCTCTGGGTACCGAAACTTGGCACAGAAAGACAAGGCATGTTTTGATATTTGGTACTACCGAAGCATTTCGGTCGGTGCCTTAAAAGAACCGAAGTTCGGTACCCAGCCCTAGTGATGTCTCACTTCACTGTTGGTTATCTAATACAGTTCATCTGGTCGAGTTTTGTATTAAACACAGACTAACGAGGACTAACTAAGGAATAACAGATCTCAGATTTTACAACAGGACAATGAATAATAAAGGTTACCCATGGCCCCCCTGTGGTCCAGGTGGCCAATCAGCAGATAGGGGAGTGTAGTTCCAAAGAGCCTCAGAAATCCCACAGCTAATGAAAAGGAGCCAATTAGAGAGAAGTATAGAGGGAGAGAGGGGGCTCCTGAGGCACAATGGATGAGAGAGCTTTGATACAAGTTATCCAGAGACAGAGAGAGAGAGAGCGAGAGAGACAGACAGAGAGAGACAGAGAGAGAGACAGAGAGAGAGAGAGAGAGAGAGAGAGAGAGAGAGAGAGAGTCTCATCATCTCTTCACAGATTATCTCCGTCTCTCTGCTTTTGTCTGCATCTGTCTCTGTCTCCTTCATCTTTTTGCCCTTTTTGTGTGGAGGGGTAAATTCAGAAACCATCAAACACCATTAACAGTACAGGAAACACCAACATTACACCCAGATGTTGAGCTTGTCAGTCCAACACCATGGTGTTCCACCAGATGTTGGAGCCTGGCTGCAGGGATTAGCTCCAATCCAGCCACAACAGTATTAGTGAGGTCCAGCACTGACCTCCATCCCCGAGGTGCTGGATGAGGTGAAGGTCGGGCTCTGTGCAGGCCACTTGTTGCTGACTCAGACCTCCACCCAGCTCCTGGACCCTCCCTGCACACTGACAGTCTCAGTCCAGACTGTTGTGGTCTGTGGTTCCCTGATGGTGGAACCAGCTCCTGAGGTCTATCAGTCTCCCATAGTTCAACAGGACTGAGACCTGGAGACTCTCATGACGTCCCAGTCAGCCTGAATCCATCACAGATCCCGTTCACACCAGGAAACTGGGATGTTCCTCACACTTTTGAAAACCATAATGAGGATTCTGCACCAGCAGCAGAGTACCCCAGAGCCCCGCCAGCGCTGCCCCCGCCATGAGAGAACCAGCACAGTCTATATTAAGCATCAGAAGGAATTGACAGTGTCTCTCTATTAATACCTGAGAGGATGTCGGCGAGCATCTATAATTGATAGAACTGCTGCTTGTGTTGCTTTTCAGAGTTACTGTGCTCAGATCAGTGTTTATTCCCAACTCACTCTCACAGTATTTGTTTGTGAAACAGTCACAAAATTGAATCTGTTGATGGACGTGAACACGTGTAAAAGTTCGTGTCCATGTCCACGAGTGAACAGATCTGAGGGAGACATGTCCGAGTCTGCAGCTTTGAAACAAGGAGGAAACGTTCAGATTATATAACTCTAATCTGCCTTTACATTGACCTCTGTAGAGGTCAGAGGTCAGAGAGGGAGAGGGAGAGAGAGAGAGAGCAGCCTCAGATGACCTGTGAATCTTTCTCTCTCGTTCTCTCAGATCACTGTTGGGCTGTGCAGTGAAAACTTTCTGAAATGCTCATTGTCCTCCTCCTCCTCCTCCTCGTCCTCTCTGGATTCTTCATCCATCCCTCCTGCCTGTGAACCTCCTCTCTGCTAAGATTATGTGGTCAGGTTGTTGGTATGAAGCGTTGAGAGACAACTGAGGAGAGAAAACTGAATTTAAATGACGGAGTCTGACAGAGGTCAGATGCTTCCTGACTGGAACAGGCCCAGCTGACAGGGTCCACCTGAGGAGGTTTGTTGTTGTGGACATGATGTCTCAGTAACATGTCGACACAAATGGTCACTTGGACACGAGGATGAACTGGGGGGGGGGGCTCCTAGTTTGTACCAGACTGTAAACATGTTTCTTTCTGCTGTAAAGTTGGACATTTGAACATGGGAGTCTCTGGGGACTGACTCACTGCTGGAGCCAGACTCTGGTGGTCATTAGAGGAACTGCAGCCTTCAGCTTCAGGTTTCAGGAGGTTGATGTTTGGTCTCCTCCAGCTCCTGAGGGAAGCGTCCGTCTCTTTAGCAGCTAAAAGCTTCACTATGTTCACCAGCTGTTCTCTGACTGAGTCTGTGCAGTAATGAGTGATACGACCTGAAGTGACTTCACTCAGTTAATTGTTCTTGTTGGAGTGGACACCATGTTTAATTTGAAGAGATGTAGAAAGATCTTTTACCTTTGGATTCATTCATCACTTTAATTATTTTATGCTTTAGTAATTGATTCCCTCCAGAGGCAGGTGGCCTGCTGATCCCAGGTCTGTTCTCCTACCACAGCAAAATAATGGCTTAAGCTTCAGAGGGAGATAAGAAACACTCACGTTCTCTCCCTCTCCCTCCGTATGGCTTTCAAACAGCACTCACAGCTTCTATTAATAGCAGCAGCGAGTGCAGCGAGCTCCAGCTGTGAACGCTGGTCTGAGGTCAGCGCATCAGAGCCGCTCTGACACTGAGGCAGTGACTGTGTTGTTTTAATCCTAATAAGTTTAATACTGTGAACACAAAGTCATCATGACTCAAAAGAAACACAGCTCTGCTTCTGTTCATAATGTAGAAGACTTATTTTACCAGGTTGTGTGTTAATAATGTGTGAAGAGCCTCAGTCAATCATCTGACAGGAGACATTTTCAGTGGGACCTCTTCTGTGATCTGGTCTGGTCTGATCTGGTCTGATCAGTTCTGGTCTGATCAGGTCTGGTCTGGTCTGATCTGATCTGGTCTGGTCTTCATGTGACTGTGTGAGTCTCTGATTTATATAATGATATATAAGAGACATGGACACAAAGTGAATTATCAATTTACTTCATAGAGAATATTAATGTCACATTCAGGTGTCAATTAAACACCAACACAACGTTAACAGTTTATGTAATAACCACAGTGAGACCAGCAGACAGGCTGTGGTTCCCCCCTGAGTTTTCGGGCCCTCGGGCCTGTTCTTGGTGGGGCCATTCAGTAATGCATCCATGAGTACAGTAGCCATGTGAGACCAAAATACACAACATCTCCTCCGTTGTTCTGTTTGTTTGAGGGATGAGATCAGTCCTCAGGTTTTCTGTTGCTACACATCTGGAACAGTGACCAGTTATTTTTACTCTGTGGAAAAAAGAACGAAGTGTGAAGGTCAACCACGGAGACCCTGACTGTTAATTTAGCCTCTGCCAGGTTGTTCGCTCTGCATGACGTTGTGTCCTCGAAGGTAAAATCAATCCGCTCATGATGTCACAGCTCCTGAGGATGAGGAGAAGTTACTGTTGGACTGTTCCTGACTTTTCAGTGAGAACAGAAGCTTTTGGCTTCGTCTCAAATCTGCTTGTCGATGCCTTGCCCCCCCCCCCCCCCCCCCCCCCTCCGAGGATGCAGCAGGTTGTCTCTTAACAGTGATGTCCATGACAACAGACAGCCCAGGGTCACTGCAGGTGTCCTCTCTACCTGCCGGGAGATGGATGTGTCTGCAGTGTGTGACAGGAAGCTGAGGTTCAGTGTAATTAGTCTCTGTCCTGTTCCGTGTCCCTGATGCTGAAGCAGTTGGCTTTTATTCTGTGTCAGACAGAGACACTTCGCTCTGTAAAGACGAGGCTGACGTGGAAGTGAATCTGGTCACCCCCCTTTTATCACATGATGACATCATGATGGGGTCCAATCACATCTCTCACTTTTCCTCTTGTTGTGCACATGACAATAAAAGTTAATTCACTCTGAAGTCTCTCTGCTTCCATCAACGTCCACTGTGGACAACATGAAGATGAACATTGAGGTTTACTGATGGTGAATGTGTTCAAAATCGTTTTCACTCAGGAAACACAGACTAACTGAATAAACAGGTCTGAAAACTGTAAAAGTTTTACCTGTAGAGTCCACTCAGGTAAATGTGACCTGTGTGGATCAGGTGGATCTCAGCAGAACCTCATCAGTGTTGTGTTAACGGATCAGTTGATGTGAGGACTGAACAGCTGATTGTTTAGAATCATCCCCAGCTGCTGTCTCCTCCCTCTGCGCCGCACTAACCTAACGTGATTCAGTGGATTCCCCTGACGTTTATTTATCTGAAGGAGGCAGCTGCCGTCATGTTGATCCACCAGACGCACACAGACACACACCCAGCTGCTGACGACAGGCGCGACACCTCACCACACATGCAACACACAACACTTGACAACAAAGTCCAGACCTTGACAACAACCCCTGCGGCTGACAACTCGCACCTGTGCCTTTAGACGACAAACCCGTCTTCACGTCCTGCGTCACGCCGCGTGGTCGGCGGTCGTGCTGCGCTCCAGTCTGAGGCTGCTGCAGATGTATCACTGGCTGTCCTGCTTTAGAAGAAGAAGACACAAACTGATGAAACACACAACCCCTCATGTGACCTAGAAAACACACAACTATGCAGCTGATTGCACCCCAACACCTCTGATGGACGAGCGTTGCCATGGAAACAGAGAAATCTCCGCTCAGCAAAAAGAAACATAAAATGTTACAGCAGCTGTTTTGCAGCATAAACCAAAGTACAAATGAACCTTTAACCTTTGTTTTTAAACTTTACATTTTCCATAAAGTTCTTGACGTTCGGGTTTCAGATCCTGTTGAAGGAGAAAAGACAGTTTTAACAGGCGACACTCACCTGAGACGACGTTAAAATGGTTCAGGACTTTTAATTAGTTTTGACTTTTTTCAATTTCAGATCAGTCAGTTTTATGAGGATGTGGTGAGGATAGGGGGGATTTTGACTTAATTTGGGGGTGGGGTTTATTTTGCTGGAACCAATCAGAAGTGACGGATACATTTGTCCTGTCAGTGCTAATTTCCTCATTAACTGATGACACAGGCTCATCTCCGTCCTGCCTCTTCATCTGCAGCATCGTGGCCGATCCCTCCTCTTTCTCTGTGCTCCTGAGCTGTTTCCCAGTCCTGCATCAAATGTGCCTGGACAATGAAGGATCTAACATTTCCCAAGATTCACTGCACTCCAGTAATGACAGGAAACAAGACTGAGGATCACAGTTAAAAATAACTAATGTAAACATTTTGTGAATAAAAGTTATGTGTTGTCAAGGCAACAGGTTCGGTGAGGGTGGACACTGTAGACAAGACCGTCTCGTTTCAGTTCGCGGTCTACAGCAGCTACAAAGGGCCACACCTTCGTAAACCGGGTCCTCTGAAGGATGTGGCCCCTGAATCAGGACACAGTCTTATCTCCCACAATACACAGTGAAGGGCCTGGAATATCCTTGAAGACCTTGACTGATTCCAGGTGATGGATGGAGGAGAAAGGATGAAACACAAAGAGGGAATAGTAAAACTCAGAGATGTGAGGTGTTTTGTGTGTGTGTGTGTGTATGTGTCACTGTGCAGTCTCAGCACAAGCTTTGATGTGGACGCAGCATCACATGTATTGAAACCATCATAGCTCTGGATGTTTCCCCTCCTTTGTTCTCCTGTCCCTCCCCCCATGTTTCCATCACATCCACCCCCCCCCCCCCCCCCCCCCCCCCCACACACACACACACACACACACACACACACACACACAGCCCCCCACCCTCCTCCTCCTCCTCCTCCTCCTCCTCCTCCTCCTCCTCCTCCTCTTCCTCCTCTCCTTCCCTGTACTTGACTGTCACCATCAATCAGCGGTGAGCTTCGTCATTCAGAGTCGTCCCTGCCAGCAGAGGTGTTGAAGGAGAGCCTCATCTCCTGAACAACTGGCCTCCGTAACGAGGATCTGGTCTCTGGATGGCTGGTTCAAATGGAACTGGGGGATGGGGGAGAAGTTCTAATAAAGAACGTGATAGTAGAGAGAATGAGGGATGGGAGGGAAGAATGAAATGGGAGGAGACAGATGAGGTAACTGGGGAGAAAGAGAGGGAGAGGGGGGTTTTATAATAGCGTGTGGAGGGTATGTGGGGGGGTGAGAAGGACACTGTAGGTCACACAGACATTTATGTGCTGAGGGGGGCAGGATGTCAGCATTAAACCCCCACATGCCTCAGGTGCACAGTCTCCTGTGCATTGTATCAGGCACCTCTGCAGCCCCGGAGCACAACGCGCTAACATCGTGTTTGCTCCTCTGATGTATGACTCACTTTTAATGGCTCCGGCACACCGACCATCCTCACTGACAAATGGCTGCAATTAACCCCCCCACACTGTGATGGTGCTTCCTCCCAGCCCCAGTTAACAGGAGCACTCAGGAGCCTCCATTAGCATAAATGCAACGTTCAAAAAGCGAGATGGGAGAATCCATTGCTGCCTGAGCTGTAACCTTGTTGATGTGAGCTGCGCTGGTCTGATCAGTTATGACATCATTTTACAGTGTGATGTCAGAAGTCTGAGAAAACTGTAACAGTGACCCAACAAAGTCCAACAGGTGAAGAAACGTGAGCAGTCAGACAGGTGGGAAACAGGAAGTCAACTGAAAGGGACACAACTGCACAGACTGTAAATTAACTGAAGAACCAACATCACAAACACAGTCAGCTGAGCCGACGCTGAGCCGAGAGCTAGCAGCTAGCTAAATGTGACAGCAACAACCCATCACTCAAACAGGCCACGCCCTCAATTCTCCATAACTTTAGTGCTTAATAAAATGTGAACAGGTGAGTTGTATAAATTCAGCCGTACAGGTGTCATGAAGGAGGAAATGATCTCTAGAGACCAGAACAGTTTCTGTACCAGGCTGTAAACATGTTTCTTTCTGCTGTAAAGACATTTGAACATGGGAGTCTGTGGGGACTGACTCACTGCTGGAGCCAGACTCTAGTGGTTGTTAGAGGAACTGCAGCTCTCAGCTCTTCTCTGTTTCCTCCTCCGTCCACTCTCCTCCAGAGTCTTCAGCCTCTAAAACAGAGACTCTCAGAAACTGGACCCGTTTTAGTCTAAACCTCCAGGTTGTGTTGTAGTCTGGACAGACACAAACAGAGACCTTTGGAAACGATGATGTAGACGCCCTCGGTGGCTCCTGATTGGCTCTTATCAGCCTGGACTACCAGTGGTGAAACAACATGGAGAATGAATGAAAGTGTTACTGACCTTGTTGTCTCTGCAGCAGCTGTTGTTCAGCTCAGTTCTGGATTTGAACTCTACAACTGTCTCTGCTGTAACTCCTTCAGAGGATTTACTGGAACTAAGCAACTGAGAGGAGACAACCTGCTTCCTGTTTACACCTGCTCGCACATGCTCAGTGTGGGTCAACAGTCATGTGATGTGTATTCAGGTGTGTTGGTGTGCTATATTTTTCAACCTCAAACCCCACCCCCACCCCCACCCCCCTATTGTGGAGGAAAACTGTGTAGACAAGCAGTTCCAGCAGGAAGTGAGCCAATAATTTTACCCTTCATCTAATCTGGAGGTTTGTTCCCAAACTGTCTGTCTTCTTCTTCTTCTCCTGTATCTTCACCGCCAGACTAAGACAAGCAGGAGTTGGTAAAAGCTGCATGAAGCTGAATGAACCTAAAACATATTCATCTATGAAAGTGAGTGAGAAATCTAAATAACAATGTTCAGGGTCAGAGAGGCTGAAGTGGTTCGCTCTGCCTCGTCTTCCTCTCAGCAGACGCCACCATGCAGCTGCCGCTCTGAACCTTTTCTTTTTCAGCTGTTTTTTTCTGTAATGAGGACGCAGACAGGAAACAGGGGGAGAGACATCTGAGTGGCCCTTCAGATGATGACACACTGTGGAGGACCTCCTTCTGCTGTGGAGAGCACTAATCATCCAATACTCTCACAGAGATCAACTTAACAGCCCCGTTAATGAACACCAGTGATGTCACTGCTGATGTCAGCGCATGAATATTACATAAAATCTTACGCAATATGTCATAAAAGCTTCATATGCACAGACATATGAAACATGTTTTTCAGAGGGAGCTCATGAACGGTTGATATTCATCAGCTGTGAACCACAGTAAAGACAGACGAAGGTCATGAGGTGAGAACCTGCAGAGACTGTCCTATAACAAACGAGGTCAGAGGTCGTCTGACAGCAGGTTATTATGACCCATACTCTCTGTGCAGTCAGTGTGTTTAATATTGTCACCATGACAACCATGGTCTGGTACGCCTGTCGCCGTAGGGGTGTTAGGAGACACTGCTGTGGGTCGTATCAGAGGGTTGATGGTTGGTCAGACTGGAGGACTGGTCAGTGGACTGGTCAGTGGACTGGTTGAAGGACTGGTTGAAGGACTGGTTGGAGAGTTAGGTTACAGGTTACAAACTGACCTCAGGCTGAAATCAGTACGGGCTCAGATTAGGGTCAAAAAGATCTTGAGCTTGTAAAGTGAAATAGTTTGTTGTAAACCTATAAATTCAATTCAATTCAATTTTATTTGTATAGCGCCAAATCATAATCTACATTATCTCAAGGCACTTTACAGGGTCAGGTCAAGACCTTACTTTGTTACAGAGAAAAACCCAACAGTTCCCACAAAGAGCAGCGCTTGGCGACAGGGGGGAGGAAAAACTCCCTTTAACAGGAAGAAACCTCCAACAGAACCAGGCTCAGGGTGGGGGGGGGTCTGCCTCGACCGGTTGGGTTTAGGAGAAGATAAAAAAGAGGGGGTGGGGGGAGGAGAGAGGAGAGAAGAGAGAGAGAGAGACCAGGAACAGCTGTGTAGGTAATGGTGTTATCAATAATAATGAACAGTAAATCAGTTCATTCATGGGGGTGTGGTCACGTGACCCTGACAGCGATGGCAGCTCAGGAGACATCTACCTTTAACAGAGGCAGAGCCAGCGACTCCACTGAGTCACAGCGATGTGTGGTCGGTCGTCCTCAGCGGCGCCATCAGCGGGTTGTGGCAGGTCTGTCTGCCATGTTGCATCTGAGGGTCAGGGAGACGTTCCCACGGCGACAGCACAGACTGTCACAGCCTCTCAGGTGTTTCTCAGCATCTCAGCAACACTGAACCAGAGTCAGACTCTGCAGCCGTTTGTCAGAGAAAGCTCTAAATATGTGACCTGTAGTGACCCTGAGAGCCTCCTGCCTGTGTCTGTGTCTGTCTGTGTCTGTATCTGTATCTGTGTCTGTCTCTCTGTCTGTGTCTGTGTCTCTGTCTGTGTCTGTATCTGTGTCTGTCTCTCTGTCTGTGTCTGTGTGTGTCCCTCATCGCTCCACGTGGATCAACTGTCTCCTCTGATGTTGATCCTCTTCCATCTCTTTACAGTCGTTTGTCCCACAAACACTGATTCATCTGTACGATTGTCTCCTTTAATTCTTTATTTGTACTTTACATTTCTCTGCAAAGCACTTCCTGTTTCTAGATGTATAAAATAAATGGACTTGACTGATCCTCTTGTATTTTCAGCTGTAATCAGTTCTACATAGCTGTTTGTTTTTCTGTTTTTTTGTTTTGTATGTGTGTGTGTGTGTGTGTGTTTGTTGTGTTGTGTTCGTAATACTCACTTCGGCCACAAGAGGGTGGCGTGCACCACCACCTCAGTTTAAATAGGTCCTCCAGCTTCATGTGGCCCTCTGGGTCAGTGGTTCCTTGCCTTTGTGCCGGGGCCCACTGGTGGGCTGCGAAGGTATTACAAGTGTTGTTGTTTGCAGAAGAATGGAAAGATTTATTTATTAAAAAAACACATAAATAGAAAAAATGTTTTTTAAATGTTTCACAGTGAATGATCTTTAAAAATATAACAAATGTTTGAAAACTCCTTCACTGTTATGTGATCACTGTGATAAGAACCTGTGTCGCTGCTGCACCACATCATGTGCTTGTTAAACACTGTCTCATGATCAGATGAGCTTCTGTTTCAGTTCAGTCCTGAATGTTTGATCGTTAGAAAATAAAAAGTGCTCTGAGAACATATTATTTGTCCTCCATATTGTTACAGCGTCAGATGTGGGCAGACAGACTTTTCTTCAAGTGGTGATGAGTTGGAAAAGGTTGAGATTTTTAGTTTCTCCTCATGCCTTCTAAACACAAGCTCCAGACAATGTGAGTTATCAGCTTATGCAACAACACAGGTCTGTCTTTTGCTCAGAAGTATATTGATGTAAATGTAAAATTTGTTGTTCATTGTAAATTCAAGATTTTAAAGTGGCCAACACTTAAACACAATGACTGTCACCCGACAGCCTGCGGGCCACGTCCCGCCCGCCACAGCTATCCATCCGGCCGACAGAGTATGAATGAATTCAGAAAATGTTCAGTCTTTAGGATCTATCAGCTTTTAGCTTCAAACTGCCACAATATCAGAATTCACCACCACATATCAGAGCTGCTGTGTTCAAAGATCAGAGCAGAGCACAGGAACTTTTAGTCCTGTGATAACTGAACCAACAGAAATCATCAGTCTCTGCAGACGCTTCAGGCTCAGTTGTTAGTTTAGAGTTCATCTGTTATAATGTAACAAGTTACAGGTTAGTGACGGTTCAAATGGAACCAGTCGGTCTAACTGGTCGTGTGTCGTGTCATGCTGGTGTCACCAACAGCTCCTGACAGTTTCATCTCCTCCACATCAGGAGGACTGTTTGGTTACTGGGTGTCAAGCTTTGATTTTAATGGTGTTGTGTGTCTGTAAGTGTGTGGAAGTGTGTGTTGGTGGTTTGAGCACAGGCATCAGTCTCAATCTCTCAGTAACATTTTAGTCAACAGTCATTTATAGTTTCATCTCCTGTGACCATGTTTGTGAAATGTGCAGGAGCATGCATCACACTGTGCAGGTGCAGTTAGACTCACACAGACTCACACAGGTGGAGTTAGATAACAACACATTAACCTGACAGCAGCACAATTTAGACAATATGGAACCTTTAAGTTTTAACAGGTCCTCTGGGATCCACAGTTAAACACTCATGACTCCATCTGACTCTTCTTGTCAACTCAGGAACTAAATTCTTCTTGAACTCCCTCATAAATGACCTTTGTACAATTACAATGTGAATAAATGAAACTCTTATTAATGGTGTGTCAATGCAAAGACCCATGATCAGGTGCCAATGATCAGATACAGATCAAATGTTCAAGGTCCACACAGTCTAAAGGTAGATGTCCATGTGTTTGTGATTATAAAGCAGGTCTAGCTTCTATATTAATACTGTGAAAGTATCAAAGCCTCAGTCCACAGAGAAATGCACACAGCCTGTATTCAGAAACTGAGCCTTAAAACCAGCCGTCAGGACTTCTGCAACTTTGTGATGTCACAACAAAGCAATCAGAGGCTCAGAGCCTCTCTTCTGATTGGCTGACTGACCTGAGAGAAGCCTGAGAGAGGAGATGTAAAACTACACTGAGATGGTTTTTGGTTCTTAAAACCACAGATATATCTTCTGATGGAGATCAACACTTCAGATAAAACACAGAAGAAGAGTAAAACATGGACTTTTAATAAATGTTTATCCAGATAATTAGACTGTTGATACTAACATAAACACTCTGTCACCCGTTTCTCCAGTTTGTGCATCTTTATCTTTTTGCTCCTGCTTATATGAGGAAATGATTTTGCTTACAGCGGAGACACTGAACAACAGATCCACTAGAGAACAGAGGTTCAGATCAGCTGTGAGGTGTGGCCATGTATACACCTGCTGCAGGTTGTCACATTGTTTCCTCTCCTGTCCTTCACAGGAAATGTCTTTGTGGTGAGTCTGGCCTTCGCTGACCTGGTGGTGGCGTTCTACCCCTACCCTCTGGTGTTGTACGCCATCTTCCATGACGGCTGGTCACTAGGTGAGACCCAGTGCAAGGTGAGCCATGACTGAATATCTAATGCTGCTAATGCTAACCCTTGATCCTATTTCTACAGTGTGTACAGTCTGTGTGACCTTTGACCTTCAGCTCAGTTAAAGAAAATCTCACTTTAACAGGTAAAAACAGGAGGAGCCTCAGGTAGAGGACCACAGGAGGGGCTGATGTCAGTACCAGTCAGTGTTGATAAAGTGAGAGTTCAGGTTCTAAAGAGGAACCACCTGACCACAGTCTGAACGTCCCTGTAAATGACAAAGCTCAGTTTTTAGACAATTAGTACAATTAACAAGTATTTTGTGGTGTAATTTACTCCAACACTTCCTGTCTGTCTGTCTCAGGTGAGCGGTTTCCTGATGGGCTTGAGCGTCATTGGCTCCATCTTCAACATAACAGGCATCGCCATCAACCGCTACTGTTACATCTGCCACAGCTTCAGCTACGACAAGCTGTACAGCTACCGCAACACGCTGCTGCTGGTGGCGCTCATCTGGCTGCTCACCGTCGTAGCCATTGTACCCAACTTCTTCGTCGGCTCACTACGGTACGACCCACGCGTCTACTCGTGCACGTTTGCGCAGACGGTCAGCACATCCTACACCATCACTGTGGTGGTCATCCACTTCTTCGTCCCCATCGCTGTGGTCACCTTCTGCTACCTGCGCATCTGGATCCTAGTCATTCAGGTGAGACGGAAGGTAAGGTCAGAGGTCCGTCCTCGCATCAAGCCCAGTGACCTGAGGAACTTCATCACCATGTTTGTGGTGTTCGTGCTGTTTGCTATTTGTTGGGCGCCGCTCAACTTCATCGGGCTTGCTGTTGCTATCAACCCTGAGGCTGTGGCACCTCGCATCCCAGAGTGGCTGTTCGTGGTCAGCTACTTCATGGCTTACTTCAACAGTTGCCTTAACGCGATCATCTACGGCCTGCTGAACCAGAACTTCCGCAGGGAGTACAAGCGGATCATCATGTCTGTGTGGATGCCCCACCTCTTTTTCCAGGAGACGTCACGGGGGGGCACTGAGGGCATGAAGAGTAAGCCCTCACCAGGACTCAATAACAATGAGCAGGTGAAAGGAGAAACTCTGTGACTCTGTTTTCCTCCTCTTTCATCTCCTCGCTCCTCCTCCTCTGTGTTTATGCAGTGCCATCACTCACACTTTGATTACAACAGCTGGATTATCCATTCTCTTAGTGCCATTCATTAAACCTGAGGCTCATCAGTTTTGAAGACATTACTTTTAAACTAGTAGATGATTGTTATTTTTCATGTGCAGTAAAACACCTGATAACGAGTAAAACTATGACAACAGATTTCCTGAGCACATTCACCCTGTGAATTCAGTCCATAATCCATTGTTTACATTTGATCCTGCATCACATGATTCAGTAATGATTCAGTGCCAGTGAAAGATAGAGTGTGACCTCTATGTAGCAAGAGAGAAGGTGGAGGTGGTGGATGGACATGTAGCATGTATGACTACAGGTGCCAGTATTGTTAAAAATACATGATTTAAATACTGATTTAATCATCTGCAGTGTGTAATGTAAATCCTCATCTAGCAGCAGGTTGAGACACTGATCTTTACTCTGGTGCTCAAACTTTTCATTTTCAGTTGCACGACTGTTTCACACGAGCAAAGCTGTCATTTCTCCCAACAGTTCCAGCAACTAAGGAACCCAAACAGAAAAACCTGAACTTTTGTTGCTTTTGTACCATCTCTAGAAAAACACAGCAAAGATGAGGCAAATTAATCTGACAGATTCAAAATTTTTTTCACGGTTAAATGGAGCAGGAGCTTGACAGACAGATCAGGGCAGCAATGTGCAGTAAAGCTCTCGATGTACCAGTCGATCTTCGTTCACCTCACCTGTGGTCACGAGCTCCGAGTAGAGACCAAAAGAATGAGATCTGGATTCACGAGGCTGAAATGAGTTTCCTCTGCAGGTGTCTGGACTCAGCCTGAGAGACAGTGAGGAGATCTGACATCAGGGAGCTCGGAGTAGAGTCCCTGCTCCTTCATGGTGAAAGGAGCCAGCTGAGGTGGTTCAGACATCTGGTCAGGATCCTCCTGGACACCTTCCTCCAGAGGTTCTCTGGGCAGCTGGGAGAAGACCCCGGGGTAGACCCAGAACTCACTGCAGGGATTACATGTCCCATCTGGCCTGGGAACACCTCAGGATCCCCCAGGAGGAGCTGGAGAGAGACGTCTGGACCACTCTGCTGCCACCATGAACCAACCCTGGATAAAGAAAAATGGATGGATGGAAGATTTAAATAAACAGTTTCCACAGATAAACAGAACAAAACTGTTGTGTGCAGAGGCAGTGAGGGAGGGAGTAGAGAGCAATAAGAAACTCCAAAGCCTTCAGCTTTCATCTCTTCCTGCTATAATTGAATGATTTTTGTCATCTGAGACCATGTTTCCTTTTTTAAATAAGAAAACCAAAACTGATGAGTCTCAAACATGCATCACAACTTGTGTATGTATCATGTTTTGTACACCTCAGGGTGCCTGCCTCCTCTTCTGTTTGGGCAATATGTATTTGAAAGAGAAGGCATCAGAAGATTAGTAATTTAGGTGTATCACATACATCATGAAGTCCATGATGGTTGTCTGAAGGTCCACACAGTGGCTTCATCATCCTCTGGATTTCTGTACTGTACTTAGTAATGTACTGCTGTGCTGTGTTTGGCGCACCAAATGTTTTTAAAGGTATATTGTATATCAGTAATTATTGTATTTTTGATTTTTAACAGAAAAGTTACTCAGTTATTTTCTCATGAATTTTTTTTATAAGCATTGGGAAATGCACTACAGCATGATGACTCCCCAACAGATGTCTCTCACTTTGTTACTGGTGGATGCCTCAAATTTCTAATGGACACGTCCATGGTTTGTTAAAGGTGCCTGATTTATTGTTCATCGCCTCAAAATGAAGACTTTACCAAAAACAACAGAAGACGACGGTGGAGTTACATCACTCCACATCACTCATCAGCTGATAGCATTAGTGTCGAGGTGTGTTCACACTGAGGCCAGTTTTACAGGTGACAGGTGTGCATATGACACGTGAGTGGACATGGACATGACTTCAGTTCATGAAAGTAATCAGAGGAAAATCTTTAATTACCATTAACACCACCATAACTACAACCAAACCTCCAGCTCACACACTGACCCACAATTCAGTTTATCTCCAGTTGGAGAAACTGTCCTCAATAGACTGGACTCTAGTCCCCAAAAGTAACCTATGACAGACACACACACACACACAGGTATACATGGGGTGGTCACTCTTTCATATGATCCACTTTCAGATAAATCTATAGATCACTTCATTCAAGGTTTCTGCATTTAGATATTTAGTCGCGGCTAATCAGCAGCTGAGAAACAGCTAGCTGCTAACCCTAACCCGAGCTTGGCTCAGGGGGAGACCTGATGTGACGTGATGGTCCTGACCTGCTGCTCTCTGCTTTGTTCAAACTACAACAGGTGACAAAACAATGTTAGAGAACATGCAAAACTGACACACAGGTAAACAAGAGATCATAGCCGTGTCCCAGTCCAGGGGCCACAGTCGATGAAGGTGTGGCCCTTTGTCGCCGTCGTAGACCGTGAAGGCTAAACTGAAACTGAGACCGTCTGGTCACCAGCTGTTCCCGCCCTTACCTCGTCACCTAGCAACCGTAAAATCGTATAAGCTTTCTTCACATGTAACTTGAGGTTTCCAGGTCCTTGGTTTTAACAGTTGTACCGTTACTGTTGAACCGAGCTGAAACACATCACTGACATTAACAGCTGATCCTCTGTGCTGTTCACCGACAGATTATTTTCATGACCAGCGCAGTGAATCCTGGGATAGGAAAGGAAGGATGCATTTGAAACGGGACGACCAGGTCACGCCGCTGTGACGGTCAGACTTCAGATGCAGCCTCTGAACTGGTTCATAGTTTATAGAACAGGTTTTAGAGAATTGTCTGTTTTAGATGAGCTCCTCAGGTGTAGACCTGATCAGATGTTACAGGTATGTAGGAGTCATATGACCACACATGACACACAGAGTTGCTGTGATTCCATGATAAAGATGTTTAATGTATGAAGATGCCAGATTTCAGCAGGTTATGCGCCTGTAGCTTTGATGTTGTGCTTCTGCAGACACTGCTAGCTATCTTACCGTTAGCATCTGTACACTCTGTAGGGTCACTAATAAAACTGGCCTCTGAGTTCGGTATGAACACACCTAAGTCATCAGACAGGTGCAGTTCTATAAGAGCAGAACGTTCAGGTGTGTGAGCCTGTGATAGAGTCATGACACAAACCCTGAAGGTATAAAAGCACAATTATCTCTGAAGCCCGGGTGACAGTGTACTTATGCAGTTTACAGGTTTAAATCTTAGTAAAGTTTTAATCTTAGTAATGATGAGAATCACCACTTTCTCTATGCATTTCATACGTCATATCACTACCAGAGAACATGACGGCAAAAGAAACTTACTGTACTTGTGAATAATGCTACTACTGTTTTTATCCAGTCTATCTTAGTAACAGCGCCAGGTGAATCAGCAGGAGCAGGCTGATGTCCAGGCCTGCCATGCTGTATTCCACATTGGTAAAGAATGTGCATGAGTTTTTTCTGACTGATCTGTTTGAATTATATTTCATGACCTCTTCTTTTGCTTTGGGTTGGATGATAACTGTGAAACACTGCTGCTGAAACGAATAAGGTAATGAAACAGTAATTATGATGATGAAGAATTGTTAGGAAGCGATGATGCATATTAAATATGTCTACTGTAAATGCAAAAAGACTTTGTTTTGTTTTTAAAGGAGCACTAAACAATTTTCTAATGGATTTTCTTCAAACATTCTTTCTCACATACATCAGACTGGTGTGACTCTTACAAGCATTTCAACAATAATCCCACAGGTCTTAAATGAGCGCAGTGTACTGGAGCTGATGCACGACAGTGCAGTTCAAGGTCATACTGTAAAAACTCAAATAAAAACTAAACTTGATTATATATGACATTTTATACTGGTAATGAAATGTCAAACCAACACTGGAAATGAAAGTATATTATCAGTTATCTTACATTAGTTGGCTAAACTGTAAATTAAGGCTTAAGATAAATCTAGCTAACAATTACAGTTAGCTAAATAATAATTTAGGGATAAACTTAGAACATTAGTTAGCTAAACTATAACTTAAGGCAAAAGTAGGAAACTTCCTAATATTAGTTAGCTAAATTATAATTTAAGGCTAAAGTTAGAACATTAGCGAGCTAAACTATAACTTAAGGCAAAAGTTGGAAACTAGCTCACATTAGTTGGCTAAAGTATAACTTAATCCTAAAGTTAAAAAACTAGCCAACATTAGTTAGCTGAAATGTAACTTAAGGCTAAAGTAGAAACAAACTAACACTAGTGTTCATCTGTAGCTACTTGGCACAATCAAATTAAGAAACTCTGAAGGAAGTAAAGAAAGTGAAGTGTAAATTAGAGTAAAGTGTAGTAGTGTAAAGAGCTAACAGTGTCTGTGCGACACACGAGCCAGACAGACAACTAGTGTCAAGGGAAGGAAACGGTTCAGTCCACAGTTCACCGTATCACAAGATACAATTTCAGCCGCACAAATATGGGAAATACATTGTTATGTTTACAATTACAGGTAAGAAGAATATATAAATGTGTCAACTGTTTTTACTTGTTTTGGGGGGGCCCAATCCTTATGTGGGGTGGGGTGTGTGTGTCTGTCCGTCTGTCAGTCATCTGTTTCCTGTTGTATCCGGCCTGACCCTGGCATCATCACGGGACCTGAACATTGACATCACCTGCGCTCAGCTGAAGGCCGTGTTCTGACAGATCCCTTCTCAGTTATTCTGCTGAACATTGTTTTACTCAGTTATTTAAAATGCTTTTGTCTATTTTTCTTTCTGAAATTTACTCTTAATGGTTACTGTGGTTATTGTTTTCAATCATTTTTATTTCCTTCTATGTTTACATTCTATATTTATTTCCTAATATCCATATATTATATTTTATACTTAGTTCTTTTCCATACAGTAGTGTAACTTCTTCATATGTATGTGGGTTTTCCTAATTAGACTCACATCTACAACCACTGAAGTGTCCAGTCAGACGGTAGTAGAGGTTGGGGGTGTTACAGTGCCTCCTATCGACAGCTTCCTTCACTGCACTAAATGTTTTCTATGTGCTTGTGTTTTTCTTTAAATAAAGAATTGGTTCTTAACTTTGCCTGACTTTGATTTGTGTTTCATAATTTCCTTACAACACAGAGTTGAGGCTGATTGCACAGAGTTCAGAGTGTTGATATTAGATTTCTTGATAAAGTCTGTTGTGTAAACTGTAATTTACTATAAGTTAACTAACTTTGGTGGGACATTTTCATATTGTATTTTTCATCAGGCAGTGATTGGCATTCAGTACATCATATTACATCACAGTCATCATCTTACCTGGTCTAAACATATTCTGAGATGAAAATGTTGCCTCCAGTTTCCTGAGCTGTAGTGATGGATCAAGAATTTGAGAACTGCAGTTAGTCTGTGAAGGGATGAAACAAATTCAGCATCATAAACATGAATCTGTCAATCATCAGCAGTCACCTACAGAGTACATCCTGTTGGAACAAACCCTGACTCAAAACATGGTCTAACTCATTTGTAAAATGTCACTGTTGTTTTACTTCTTGTCATTTTAATTATTACATCATGTGATACTTTTGTCCATATAAGGAAGTATCGTCAGTCTAAGAGCCCCCACCCTTCTGTTTGAGATGATCCTGCACTAGATCAGACAAACCAAGAAAAAAATGCTACAGATCAAAAGGACATTTAAAGCTCCACCCAGTCTAAAGGCAGATGTCCATGTGTTTGTGATTATAAAGCAGGTCTAGGTTCTATATTAATACTGTGAAAGTATCAAAGCCTCAGTCCACAGAGAAATGCACACAGCCTGTATTCAGAAACTGAGCCTTAAAACCAGCCGTCAGGACTTCTGCAACTTTGTGATGTCACAACAAAGCAGTCACCAAGAGGCTCAGATCCTCTCCTCCGATTGGCTGACTGACCTGTTGTTACTAGAGCTCCAGAGAGAAGCCTGAGAGAGGAGATGTAAAACTACACTGAGATGGTTTTTGGTTTTTAAAACCACAGATATATCTTCTGAGATCAACACTTCAGATAAACCACAGAAGTTAAAATATGGAGCTTTAAATGTCATTTAGCAACACAGTGTATAAATATAGGTTTAATATGTCATTAAGGTAGACTGCTCATTCAGATGAATTAACCACTGAATGTTCAACAAAGACACACGTCACAAAGACCTGAACATTTTCCAAGTTTAATAGTTAAAGAATGAAAAAACACCGAAATGTTTTTGTCGTCACATACAGACCATGATTTGGCACAAAATCCCCACAGTCCACTCCGATACGCAAAGTCACAGAGGCACTTTCATCATGAGCGGGTCACCTGTCGCCGAGGAGTCTGGAGACCAGAAACACCCACACACGCCGGGGACCTCAGGGACTATCTCAGCCTCCCTCAAACCTCAACTAAAGCTAGAGTCAAAATCAACTAAAACCAGAGGAGAGCACACCTGTCCTGGGCTAGGCAGGTGTCTTCAGTGGGGGGTGGGGGGGGGGAGCAGTCTGGAGATTCAGGTGAGATGGACAGTATTGACTTTCCTCTGTGGCACTCAGCATGGACAGTCCACAATCATGTTTTATTGTTTTCTTTTATTTAGACAAACCCAAATAAAAGGCACATAAAACATTGCGCATTTGTTTACATAATTATTCTCAATGGACATACATTTAAAAAAAAATGTAGGAATGTTTTACCTTTCTGCTAATCAGAAAGCCTAGCCTTCGTATATACAAAAATTACCATTGTTAATGTTCTAATACAAAAAGATTTATAAAAGGTTATTTTTTCTTGCATGTGTCTGTCGTAACTAACATGTCCTCTGAACTAATGGTTTGTACAAAGATATACATTCATTTGCCTTCACATCTGCCAAATTCATCAAACAAACTTCACAGAAAAGAATCTTCCAAATCATTATTTGGCCAAATAAACTGTTTGTTTTCACATTAGGTTGGAGTCAAATTAAAAACTTAAACCTTGACAGTTTAAATAAAGATCTCAATTCATGTCTCAAGGTTTTTCCTGAAGTACAATGTGACAACTTCACAATCATTAGGTTTAAAAAAAAAAAAAAAAAAACCAAACAAACACAAAGCTAATCACAACATGGTTTGGTTGTCAGACCTGTGGGGCCCTCAGGGGCCGTCTGAACTGATGAAGGCTTCCTTCACAAAACGATTCCATCACACAGCACATCTGGAGGAGGAAGCATCGACGTGTGGAAAAGTCTTGCAAAGTATTTCAGGCACACTTGGAGAAGGACAAATGACGCCACACACTTCTTTCATCCTAATTTTTTTAGTGTTTTGTTTTCATAAAAAGTCACTAGCCTTCTAATAACGGTTGTTGAACTCAAACCTACTCTGGACAAGCTCAGTCATCCACATGCAACATCCGAAAAAAAAAAAAAAAACAAAGATGGGAAATTAATTCATTTCCAAGATCATAATGCCGTTCCACGTGAGAGCATTTCCCTTGGTGACAGAGTCGGCATGCATACGACGGGCCGAACATCTGGGCTGCCAAAGTGCAGATGTGGCCAGGTGAACTGTAACACAAACACCACTCATCGTCTCGCTCCATCAGACTGAAATGCCCTGGGTTAGTACCACTCCTCTGTAGTGTGCACATCCTACAGTTTGCTGCAAGTGCTTCAGAGTTCCTGCACTGAAAAAAGGCCCTCAACCACAAACAGGGTACACACGCACACGCACACGCACACACGTACACACACACACAGAGGACTGTGGGACAGTATGTGAGCCTGGTGCAGGAACTGTTGGGGCTGAGATCACAAAAGAGACGTTTGTTAACACGCTGGTCCTTTGTTCAGTCGCCGTCCATGACGAGCTCGTCTCTGACCTGTTGCAGTGGAGTCCTGGACCCGGTGTGTCCTGTAAACCTGTTGCTTCAGCCACACCACAGACCCTCACAGGGACTCTAGTTAAAGCCTCAGTCAGAGGAAGAGTTTATTAGACAGAACCCCGTTCTGATGTTGTCATCTCAGGGTCACACCCACTCAGTGATTGGTCAGGTGTGAGGAGGTGCGCCCCACCCAACATCTCCTACATTCATACAGCGAGCGCTGCCCCCCACCTTTGACTGAGGGGTCATCGTTCACCTCCCCATCGGCTCCAGTCTTGATGGGAGACTTGTAGAAAACAACTGTTGTGTTGCTCTGATTCATGCAGCGACATGTTAACACCCACACATTCGGAGGTGTGGGGCTGTAACTTGTAGAGGCGAGGCTACATTTAATCTCGTCACTGGGTGTAAATGGCTGCACGTTATCAACCTGTTTGACATCTTACTCTGTCAGACACACCTGAGCTCTGAGCAGGAAAACAACACCTCCTTTGTGATCACAGCCTCAATTTTCCAGTAAAGATAAACTGCCAGGATAAAAAAACAATAAAATAACAGTTACAACTAAACAATGAGCGATGCAAGTGAGATGGACAGAGACAATCCAGATTAGACAAGACAAGGCTGGACCATCGCTTCCCTAAAGAAGCTCTAACCGACGGCGAGTTCACGCTGCTGACAGGTCTGAACCAATCAAACAGGAGCTGCAGCGTCACATCAGCAGCAGGAGCCGTGTGTTTCTGTGGCTTCACGTTTAAAGAGCAGCAGACACAGTTCTGGTTTTCACTGCTGTCAGTTCGACCATCAGTTCATCATGAAGTTTACAGCTCCACCGGTTTTATTAGTTTCTGTCCAGCCCTGGAGTTACATGGTTTTACAAGCATGAGCTCTGTCAAAGTTCAGCAGATGGTCCAGTAACAAACCAGCCCACAGGTCGTCTGTCAGCAGGTCACTATGACCAGAGTTAGGTTCTGTTGCTAGGCGACATCTAGTGGTCGTAGCAATGATGACAGGAGCAAAGGGAAAAGTGCGGTGACGTAGTTTATAGAGCGACAGAGTCCACGTCAGGAGGAGGTTGGGGTGGATGGATGAATATGACACAGGAGAGCGGTGTTCGATTCCCATGTGACAGGAGCAGTTTATGTTGTTTCTATTATCCATGACCATTCGTTGTTGTTATTGTAACCATGACAACAAAGATCGCCTAATGTTGAGGAAGAACTTATTTTAACCCAAATCACCATCTTTTCCTGAACCTAACCAAGACATGACTGTTATTATAGTAACCATGGTGACAGAGGTATGTACACCGCTCTCTGTACAGTCTGTGTGTTTCATATTGTAACTATGACAACCAAGGTCTGGTACGCCTGTGGAGGACTGGTGTGGAGGACTGGTGTGAGGACAGGTCTGGGGGACTGGTTCGGAGGACAGGTGTGAAGGACAGGTGTGGAGAACTGGTTTTTGCTCCTGTCAGTAGAATGAACTGTTGGTTTCCGGTCGTCTCTGGGACTCAATGAGTCCAGTCTTGTCCTTTCACAAGTCTCTGCTCTGGTCTCTGTCATCTCGGGGTGGACGGCCACATCAGTGGTGATACAGTTCTTGCATTGCTGCCTGTGGTGAGCAGAACGTTTCACTCCCACAGCTAAAAGGCAATAAAATAGTGTCTGATATTTACAAAGAAATGGTCAGTGTGTAAGTTGTTGATCATGGTTTTAAAAGACTATTCTCAGTAACCTTCCTGAGTTTGACTGACAGTGATGGGATCCTACACCTACTGAAGTAAACAATCTACCCAGCTCAACATACAACAGGTAACTTTGGGACTGCTTTTGTAGTCTAACGAGCCACTACGCAGCTCTTTGACCTCTACAGGTAAAAAGTCCTCAGTAATCAAAATTTAAATTCATCTGACTTTTGATAATACTGCCATTTAAAAGGCAAAACCTGGGGGACATGCTTTCCTCTCAGCTGTACCTTCAACTGTCATGTCCTGATATAAATACATTAAAAAAACTTCCAAACAAATGTCACAGATAAACTCGTGTAGAATATCCAGCAGTGAGGAGTGACTGGTTTCCAGCGATTTTAAAATACAGACATGAGGGGGGGGTGAAATCCACAGTATCACTCACCCCCCAGAATGGAAGCTTTGTTTTCTTGTACTTGAACTTTAAAATACATGAACTATTAAATACTGATAAGTCCACTAAAATAACAAGAGGAAAAATAAGGAACTTGAAACAAAATCTGCTGTTAAGAACAACACACTTCCACTTCAGGAGCTGCTGATCGACACCTCAGGTACAGTCAGGTGTCACAGGTTTGAGCTCAGCCGAGGAAATCACCTTCAGCTGGGCACTGGTACAAGACCGACACCATCCCTCAGTGGCTAAACAGAGATGAAAGAGAGGGGCTCTAAGAGGGTTGGACTCTCTGCAGCATGTGATGCGTTCACTGCCAACGCTGCAGCGTAGAGTCAGCTAACCATCAGCTATCTGTTGTAGTAAAACAAACTGCCCAGGTTTGTAGGACGGGGAAAGACAGGGGGGTAAATACAAACAGAATACAGGTGAACATGCAGCAGCTGGAGGTGTAATAACTGCCCAATAACTGAGGAGTGGAATAAATCCTGTTCACGATGAACTGCCTGTAATCATCACATCACAACAGCACCATTATTACTGCTGTGACATCACAGGCTTGGTGAGAGAAGCAACATTTGAACCAATACATGTTGACTTCTACTGTATCATAATTCAGACAGACAGGGTCCCCATCCCCTCACCCCCACCCACAGCTCCAGTGGTGGGTGTGAGAGAGAATGAGGGGTGGGTGTCTCACTTTGTCCCTTCATGGTCTAAATGCTGTTTTCACTTCATCCTTCAGAAAATATGATTCAGTGGGAAACACTCAGAAAATCTTTGGTATCAAATGGTCACAACAGAATCAGTGTCCCACAAAGGTCATGTGACACCGTTCAGGTGATTCAGGCAGTCAACAGGTGACACATTTAAATCTATCTGAGCTAAGAGTTTAGGTCAATCACGTCTGGTGCTAAAGAGCATCTTTGAAGAGACCCTACCCCTCCCCATATATTCCTGTCACATGACCACAGCTCCATGCTTAGATCACCCAGTGGCAGCTCTGCAACAACTACAAGCGACACATTAAGATCATAAGATTAATAATAACGAGGGTTAACATTAGTTATCTCCCTTTCAAACTGAATGCACTGTAACTCTGACTCTTATCAGGCAGTTAAAACATCACCTGCTGCTGCATGTGCTCAGACAGCTCTACCAGGGGGGGGAGGAAGGCAGGACTTGGGATAGAAAAGGCATGCTCTCCATGGGCCTCATGGCGATGTTGAGGGGCCCGGTGATATTCATGGGCATGGGAGTGGTGATGGCCACCGGGTGGGCGATATTCATGTGTGCCGTCGTGGGGATGTTGACGGAGGCCAGGTTCACGGGGCCCGTAATGGTGACGGGGTGCTGCAGGTTGACCGGCGACGTGATGTTGACCGTGCTGGTGGCGATGTTCATCTGAGCGGCAATCGTGACGGGGTTGCTGGTATTGCCGCCGCGGTTCACAGCTGAGGTGATGGCTGCCGAGTTAGAGACCGGCGTCGTGGTGGCCGAGTTGTTGTGCACACTGTTGGCATCTGTTTAAAAAGAAGAGGAGTGAATTTAAGGCAGGTCGACCTCGTGAAAATATACCATCCCTCCAACACAAGGACAGCCACAGCCCTGTCAGTCCCTCGGCTGTTTAGCTGGGTCACTGAAAATCTCAATACATTATTAATACATGATGTCAACTGTGTTGTGTAGTATTGTTGAAGAAACCTACCTTTGTGAGAGTTGTCAATTAGGACTTGGAAGGAGTTATTTAAAATCTCTCCTACCGTCAACTCACCTGAGGGGTAAATTCAAAAAGCAGGATCAATAGACTAAACCAGCTGACTGTCTGTTTTCATTCATTTCAACAGTGACACATTATCAAAGACACCTACAGCTCTGAGTGTCTGAGGCTGGATTCACACAACACTGCAGGACGGACCGGCCCACAGGAGTCCAGGACCAGGGGCCGGCTGCACAAAACACCTCAAGATTTCTGCTTAAGTATGACACTTAAGGTTTTTTTCTCCTTAGCTGAGGGAGTTACTTAAGGGTGTTTCACAGAATCTTAAAAGGTTTCCTTAGTTAAGGAAAAAAGTTCAGTAATTTACAGCAGTAATCAAGATTTCACAGCAGGAAAATTCTACTGTTTCCATGGAGACTGTTTTTTTGCTAGCATTAGCTTGTGACATGAAACACCTCAACTACACCTGACCACAAAGATCATGTGACATAAACCTGTCGAGCATCATAATAACGAAGCAGCTGGAAGAGCTCAGAGGATCCAACACATCATAAACTGACCTCAGGTCAGATCTGTGATGTAGAACCAGTTCCTCATGGTTCAGATTCCTCTGGGTTCTCCCGCTCTTCCTGGGACTTGTTCATGTTCTTCATCTATCACCACGATCTCAGTCATGTTGTCAGAGGAACATTTAGATTTTTTTCTTTCTTACTTTGGTCACTGAGGGTTAACTGACTTTAAGTGAATCCTTAAGTGTAAGACTAAGATAAGGAGAAAACCTTAAATACTTCAGTGAACATTTCAAGGAAACCTTAAGGAGAAGACTTCAAGGTGTTTAGTACAACTGGTTTTATTTTAAGGAAACCTTAACAGACTTTAAGGAAAATCTTAACTTCAGGTGTTTTGTGCAACTGCCCCAGAACATCACACTGTCAGCTCACTGCTGAGTCATTTCTGGCCCAGTCTCTACTGGGAAACTGTCTTTATCAAAGATGTTTTCTATTTTAATTTGAAAAATAAGTGCATGAAAAATCTGATGTATTAATGAGGTCACAGTCAGTTGGGTGATGCAACATGGCTTCTGGTTTAAGGTCAGTAGTGTGGATCCAGCCTAAGTGTCATGGTCCAGTTTGGGGTTAATTTTAATGATCTACTGATCCTGCTTCATGAAATTTAACCTTACATCAAAAAAACCCTACATCTTAAAAACAGAGACCTGAACTACACCGGTCCTCGGAGAACAGAAAAGAAATGCTTCTGGTGCAACGTGAACAAAAACTGGCCACTTGTGTTTTGCAGGTTTGCAGGTTATATTGAGTGTTGAGGGGTTTCTGCTACTAGCTACTGGATTACCTTTTCGTGGCCCTGAGTGGTTCCACTGCCAGTCACTTATGCCTATTCAGAAATACAGACACATGGGGTTACAAGAGCACAGGGTAGCAGTGCTGTCATCTGGGAGTCATCTTCAACAGTTGGGGGGGTGGGATGTAAAATATTAAACATGTTTAATGGGCTTCACTGTTTGAAGTCAGAAAAACAAGAACTGTTCCTTTGAAATCAAAGTCAAAAAGTAAATAAATGTAATAATCAGCTGTTCTGTCTCAGCATGAAGCCGTGTCTCATTTCAAGACGGGAGTCATTTAGTCACTTCTACAGATGTTACAGCACACACCAAAATTCAATTTAAAATTAATTTACATGAGACATGAGAGTTCTGAGGGCTAAAGTCAGGAAATTCACAAAAGATAGATTAAAAAGAGAAGAATTAAAGATCACAATCAAAGCAGCTCAGTCTGACATGTTCTTGTTGTGTTGTTGTCTCTGCCTGATGTTAATGATCCAATTCAACTTGTATTTGGAAACTCATGTAATTAAAAAGGTTGTCATGCTCTTAATAACTGAGAAGCCCACTTTTCTAAAAAACAAAGGAAACAGATGATAGTTTCTCATACACGGGTTTATTTGTGGCAGCTGCCACAATAGCAACACTGACCTGCACATATTGATTTTCTTTTTCTTTTTTTTATTATTTCAAAATGGGTAAAATCTTATTTCTTTATAGAGCTGTACAGAGCGCTCTGATCACTCAGCCCCTCCTCCCCCTCAGACCTGCCTGTTACAGTCACACTGGTGGACCATCAAAAAGTCCATCAAGTTTCCTTCCCTCTGTGTGTGTGTGTGTGTGTGTTTATCTGCGTCATAAAGTTCTTGAGAACTCGAGTGTTTTCAGTGTCAGTGTCATCTCATAATTAATCTAAATGCACAGTATGTAAGGAGCGTGGCATCATGGGAGTTGTTGTCTTCACCACCACTGCAGTCAGTTTCTCCTTCAGTGTGAATTGTTCAGGAGGTTTTTAAACTGAAGATTAGATCCAGTAAAAACACTGAATAAAGCAGCTTGATGTTAAAATGTGTTTCCATCAGTGTTGTGTGTTGTCTGCTCAGCTCATGTCTCTGGTTTCTTCAGCTGTTTTAGACGTTTTGATGTGAAAGTCTTACCTTTATTGTTACAGGGGTTGCTGTAGCTGGCCTGGCCGTGCGTCTTGAGGTGACTTGTGATGTAGGCGGCGCTCAGCATTTTGCCACAGATGTTACAGGTCACTTTGCCTTCATGCCTGATCATGTGGGAGCGCAGGCGGTCTTTGGTAGCGAAGGCGGAGGTACAGGCCTGAGAAACAGAAATGGTGAACACCAGAGGAGCCGAACCCTGTGACTGCAATCCTCACATCAACAAACTGGAGAAATATAAAATATTCAATGATAGTTTCTGATTCAAACACACAGGAAAAGACCTGAGCAGCTGCAGAAATGCTCTTTTTTCTTTTCTATGGTCAAAGTCCAGATTAAAGCTCCATATTTTAACTTCTCCAGTGTTTTATCTGAAGTGTTGATCTCCATCAGAAGATCTATTTGTGGTTTAAGAACCAAAAACCATCTCAGCGTAGTTTTACATCTCCTCTCTCAGGCTTCTCTCTGGAGCTCTAGTAACAACAGGTCAGTCAGCCAATCAGAAGAGAGGCTCTGAGCCTTTGACTGCTTTGTTGTGACATCACAAAGTTCCAGAAGTCCTGATGGCTGGTTTTAAGGCTCAGTTTCTGAATACAGGCTGTGTGTATTTCTCTGTGGACTAAGGCTTTGATACTTTCACAGTATTAATATAGAACCTAGACCTGCTTTATAATCACAAACACATGGACATCTACCTTTAGACTGGGTGGACTTTTAAAAACCTTCAGACTGTTTGGAGCTTTAAGTTATGTTCTGCCACAGACTCTGGACTGACTTGACCACTACAGAAGCAATTTACACTTAGCAGAGCTCTGTTCTGTCAAACCAGATGTAACTAGCAGTGACCAGCAGTAACTAGTCTGCCCCATTAGCAGTTACTTTGGTTTAATCTGGTCTTTAGAGTTTCAGTGATGTTGCTGTGGGTTTTAACAATGACATAAATCAAACGCAGCCCTGCAGAGAGGAGACATGACTCTTACCGTTACTTGGCACTTGAATGGCCTCTCTGAGGAATGGACATGCTTGACATGACAGCTTAGGTGATCAGGTCTGTGAGGGAGATGAAGATGGGAAAATGTTAGTCCTTTATCTTTAGCCCTGCTAGCAGCATCATTCCTTTCACATAACTGATTGATCTGGATAACACGGCAGAATGTTTTACAGCAACATGCTTCAGTCATGATATGGACGACATCAGAGCTGGTGACACAGTTTACAGTCTCTCTGCACTCAGAACACATGGAGGAGAAGGACTGATTCTCAGGTCAGTCACTGATTAAATCCTTCAATCCTTCATTTTGAACAAAGCTTGAAGATTAGTAATGTGCTCCACAGTTAAACAGTGGTAGAAACTTTCCATTCCCTGTCTGTGTACACTCAAAGGATTAGAAACCACCATCCCATTTACAGGCCCAACATCCTACAGAGAATAAAAGGTTTGTAATGAGGACAGTGGCAGTTGATCCAGATCTGATGGAAAATGTTCACTAACTGGAGCCTGTGAATCAGTGTGAGTCCTGCATGAAAAAACTGCTGCAGTTAAATAAACTGTTTTATTCTCACTGTCATAAACCAGTGGTGTTCATGTGAAGAAACAAAATCAATTCAACTTGTATTTGGAGGCGTTTCTGTAGTTTACAGCTCTGACTTAGTTATTACAGCAGAATAATCAACAACACAAAGAAAGTCACTGACCTCAGCAGTTTTACAGCTAACTGTGTAAATTTCTGACCATGATAATTACAAAAGGATACCAAGGTTATCATAAATGAATCACTGCCCTCAGGTTTATGCAAATATTACATTAGCTGGACCAAACTTTCTCTGTAGTTAAGTCCAGATTTTTCAATTAAAAATAGACAAAAAAGTAAAATAACAGTCTTTAAAAAGGAGAAAACAACACTTCACTCAGTACACGGTACACAGTACAACTCCAGCTCACACGTTTAATAGAAGTCTCCTGAGCCCCATCCTAAAGATCACTGTCGGGGCCGATTCTAGTATCTTTCTTTAATATACCAAAATTAACTAGTTTAAGTTTAAAGTGCTCTCTGCAAGCTGGTATTTAGTCAAAGATGTTCTGAGAGAGAAGATGCTCCACTCTATAAACCACTGTACAACATATATACTATAATCCATCCTCCCTTACATCACGCCAACTTCAGGCTTTAGAGCTCACAAAAACTTGACTGGTCATCCCTGATTCTTTATGTTAACATGTTTTAACATCATTTTTGTGGGCTTTATTAAAATCAAAGTGTAACGAGTGTTTTCATGTACCACTCACAAAGTTCAGAAAAGGTGTCCACATACCTGGAGAAGCCCTTCCCACAGACAGAACAGATGTAAGGCTTGTGGACTCCACCGTCGTGGGAGCGGACGTGGTACGTCATGCGATCCTTCCTCTTGAACCTCTGCTGGCAGATGGGACACTCGAACGGCTTCTCGTCAGAGTGCGACAGCTTGTGGCGGTTGAGATGATACACGTCTCTGAAGGCTTTACCACACATGTCGCAGCCGTGGTTCTTCTTCACTGGCTTCGGGGGCTTCTTGGGGATGCTCTGCTGCTGTTGGTGCTGCATAGGAGTCATGATACTAGTGCCTGTGGATGTTGACGTGGTGGCTGTAGTCAGGATACCAGCTACAGTAGTGACGTATGACGTGTTTCCACTATTCTCACGCGGTACAGTGGATATGAGCGGCACCATGGTGGGGGCTGTTTGTGTCTTCTTAGGCCGCGAAACCATCTTGATGCCGGTGTGGCATGACTCGTGCCGCCGCAGGTGGTAGCTGTCTCGGAACGCCTTGTTGCAGTAGCCACAGATGAAGGGCGTCTTTGACTTAGGCTCCTTTTTGACCACGGCAACCGGAGGCCCACCACCTCCTCCCCCAGCCCCACTGGCCACATTGTCTTTAAGAAGTTCTGCGGCACTGACAGGGGGTTTCTGGTCCAAGGGAATGGGCAGCACCGGTTTCTGATCAGGTGGCTCCGTCCCAGAATTGAGCAAAGGCAAGAGGCTGTTCCCGGCTACTTGGTGCTGGTGATGCAGAGCCTCATTGGCTTGCTGCAATGAGAAAGACAGAGTCACGTGATCATTCTTAAACCACATGTGAAGCTAAGAACCAGTGACTGACAGCAGAAATACTTGGTGTAACTCAGATATCCTGGTTCCCTCCTGTGATAAACAAAAGAAGGGAACTATCAAAGCTGCAGACTTTATTTTCTTGATGCTGATACAGATTTAAATTAGTTTACAGTTTGAATGACGGCCAACTACAGGCTGTGAACAGTGCAGCTTTAGTATGAAGGGAAATGTAAATACTGGGGAAGTCATAAGTCTTGGAGATGTGATTGTTCAGGGACTGAGGAGAGCAGTATAATAACACTACAACTGCTTTAGTCTGACAACAAACTGGAGGAGAGGAAGACAACAGAGACACTGAACACGAACAGCAACACGGAGTGACAGCAGCAGCTATAGGTCCACCAAAAAAAAAAAAAAAACACGCCACAACAGTTTGCTTTGACACGGATCAGCAGAGACAAGTTATAAATGACTAGAAGTCAGTGTGTAAACAGAGCCACAGGAAACAGCTGAAAGACAGACGTCAGAGTTCAATGAGTTTCACTTTATATCAACATGTCGTCAACATGTTACTGTGTCCGTCTGTGACACCTCTGACCTCTGTTGTAGCTACGCTCCACACACAGTGGCTAATGTTAGCTTGTTCTAATGTAGCCTGTCAATTTTAACTGCTGCTGTACACTAACTATATGGAGGTGTGTGCACGTGCATGTGTGTGAGCAGAGTGTGTGTGTCTGTGTTAGCAGAGTGTGTGTGTGCACGTGTGTTAGTAGAGTGTGTGTGTGTGCTAGCAGAGTGTGTGTGTGTGTGTGCGCATGTGCTGGCAGAGAGTGTGTGTGTGTGTGTGTGTGTGTGTGTGTGTGTGTGTGTGTGCGTTAGCAGAGTGTGTGTGTATTTGTGTGTGTGTGTGTGTGTGTGTGTGTGTGTGTGCGTTAGCAGAGTGTGTGTGTATTTGTGTGTGTGTGTGTGTGTGTGTGTGTTAGCAGAGTGTGTTTTCTGCAGTGGTATCAAGAATCATGGAATTTCATTGGTGTTGGTTCCGACCAACAGAATCACAGGTAAAATCCAGACTGGACTGGTTCATACAGGATGTGCCAATGAATCTAAGTGGATGAAGTATTTTTGAAGAACATGCTCCTCAGATAATGGAAGCATGTAGTAACCTGTCAGACATGTAAACTGGGTGACATTACAGGTGAAAAGAATCTGACACATCTTTCTACATAAAAGAAAAATGAACATTAGTTTCAGTCCATGTGAAGCAGGATTCACTGTGGGTCAACTTCTGTACTGGACTGAATTAGTCTGCACTTGTTCCTATTAAACCAGTGACTGTGCATCATAGAACAATTTTAAAGACAAATATTAGCAGTTTCTAAACATTAACAAATTTTTTGAAAAATCTTAATGTGACAGTAACATAAGTCTCAACACACAAGCAGTTCAGATTCAGTCTATATCCATCCAGCTGGAGGAAGGGTGGGGTAGCAGGTGTTCTGCAGAGGGACACATAAAATTACAACATCTGAAAATCTGAAAAGCCAAAACAACTAAAATAATGTAGACAATAAAAGAACTGAAAAATGCTCCACTCAAATAAATAAAGCAATGACAGGCACAGAAAATGCAACCCCAACAGCAGTTTAAAAAAAACTGTGTAGGGAGGACATCTTAAGTCTGCAGCTGCTGGCAGGCATTGTCCGATTGGTCATGGCAGATCCCCAGTGGGATGGGACGAACAGAAGGTGGGGGCTTGTATGAATATTTTGGCCGCAGAGAAAGCTGAGATTCACATTGTAACGAGCAACTTTACAACAGGTCAGCCCGGAGCCCGGCGATTGAGACGGACTTGTTCTTTTCTGTAATCACCATTGGGCAGGGTTAAAGACCTGACCCATGGCTTTTCAGGTTCAGCCAAGCATCCCAACCCAGTCACTCGGGAGGGGGGATGTGGTCGGAAGGGGCCAGGATCCCAAGTGCTGCTTTTTTCCCCCACTGTGTTCTTTTATGGATGACACAAATCCAAGCGCTGATGCACTTATGGCCCTCGGAAGAGGGGGCAATGAGGGGCAGGGGGTGTTGCTTAGGAGGGGGCGTTCAGCTGCCGACCAAGTCCCCTCTTAGCGCGGGCGGCCACAGTATGTGTTTTAGCGTGGCGGAGAGAGCCGGGGGCCGTCACAGGTTGTCGACTCGCTTTTATATCCTCCACACTGTAGCAGCGCTCAGACAAGAATCATTACTGCAATTAGCATTTCTCCTAGCATGTGTGTATGAAGGTCTGAGACGCTCTTTCTCAGCAAGACAAGAGAGAGCGGCCTGCTGCTCCATCACGCCGCTCTGATGATTTTGATACAAATCTGCTGTGAAGGGTGAGGTCCCATCCAAGATAATACCACTGAAAGAGTTAGGAGCACGGAAATTAACGAGAGACAGGACAAATAAAACTACTCTCATCATTTGTTTTTTATCCCTCAGAAGGCGGGGTATGGATTCACCACGACAGACTGTTATTATGTCCTGAGTGACGCTGTTATACACACACACTGTCTTTCAGTTGTCTCCATACAAAGCTCGGATGACAAAAGTTACAGTTTCAGATTTTAGGTTTTTTTGTGTTTCCTGGAGAAATATTGCTCAGCTATCAATTATGCTGCCACAGATGTTTCTTATCATAAGGGTACAAGAAGGAATCATCACAGCTCTACAAAAATACCATGTTAATTATAACATGGCAGGAGTTTAGATATTAATAGCAACATTTGTGGGGCAGTGCCACAGTCTGACAGCAACACCAACCCCTTCAAACTCTGTAAAAACAATGCAGACATGAAGTTCGTTAAAATGCTGCCTTGTTAGATGCTTCATCACGAGGTGAACCAAGTAGACCCTAAATAATACGTCTCCTACTAGTCTCCTACATACCAGCTCCAGGTATTCTGACCATGTCTGCCATTAAACCAAAGTGTCACTAACACTAAACACCGGGAGCAGCCGAGCACAGCAGCCAACACACACACACACAGATTTCTGCTATAAACCACGGTAACTGAAGCTTGGCCTTGGACAGGAAAGGGGCAGAGAGAGGGAATGACACGCAGGAAAGAGTCGGGCCGGTCGGGAGTTGAACCAGCACTCACCTGCTAAGAGCATCCGCTCATGTGGTACGCTCCCTAACCACACCACCATAGGGCCACCCTCTGGGTGATACGGCCAAAAATGTTATCACGATAAAAATTTATATTTTTAAATATGTAATATAAATTATTTATAATTTTTGATCAGACCAGCAGAAACATAGTACGCTAATGTGTGGGTTGTGTCCCTGTTACACGGTCTTGATGCTGAGCACCTCTCCATCGAGGAGCCTGTGGGTCGAAGAGACTACAGTGGTCAAATAAGTTTGTTTTCCCGCTCTTTGTCGGGATGGTTTTCATGTACAGTTTACACACAGCAGTGTTCTGATATCAGACAGACTTAAACAAACCAGAAAACTGCTGCACTGCGCTGACCTGTCCTCACCGGCTGTTTACGAGCCATGGAGGAGCACACTCAGGGTTTGTTCATGCAACTGAGAGACTGTCAGACCGTCTATCAAGCAGTTTTCATGTTATTATTGATGCAGCGTCCATCGCTGGTAAATATCATCATCGTTTTATTGCCCAGACCTAATGGAGCTTTTCCAAGAATGAGTATCAAACAAGTTAATAAAACTATCATTAACTGAGTTTACAGGTGTACTACATCAGAAATATCAGAAGAACTGATGTAATGCATGCAATTAAAAATTATTTAAGAGTAACCAAAAAGAAAACTGCTGCGTTCTCGAAACCGGGCTACAGCACAGAGAGCATCATGTTGGTATTTGAACAAAGCACATCAGGCTCCTAACATAACTCTGTCACTGTTGTCTCAAAGGGCCTATTTCAGCCTCACCTTACTGGTGACATCAAACATCATCATCTCTGATCTGACACCACTAAACTACAAAAACTATGCATTTCACCCACTGTAATTCACCCCACTAAATACATCATCAAGAAAAAATAACAGATACATTTATACACCAAACATGAGCCCCTTAATAATAATTATGGCAATTATTAATAGAGAACCATTTCTAAAACCAGATGTCAGGAAAAGGTAACCGGCAAAATCCAGAGAGCACCAGGATGCCAATAATGCCATCAGCAGAGATGGGCTACATATTACAGCCTATTGGATAAATGAAGTCATCTTAATGAATACAGTGAATCCTGAGACACTTCTGGATCAGTTCAGTGACTCTGGAGTTGTGTTTTATTTCTGACTGTAGCAAGCAAAGAAAATCTGGTATAACTGATTACACAGCTCTGGCTGCTACGTCCTGCAGAGCCAGCGCTGACGATGTTCACAGGGACTGTAGTATTCACTTTCCTACGATGCATCAAAGTGATGGATTCATTAGGAGCAAACCTGATCTTGTAACCCAATAACATCAAGACTAACCTCTGATTTCTGTGACTATTCATGTCATCAGTAATAGTAAAACTTAACTTCTGTAACTTCTGTCCAAATCCACTCTCCAATTTATAACCATCATTAATAAGATTTATTCTGACAACTTCCAGGGAGCAGGAGAAACTTTTCTTACCATTAAGATGTTTACATCATCCAGGGAACTACATTCTACTGAGTTTCATTAAGTATTAACACAAAATAAAAAGTGCAGACTAATTGTGAGGTGGTTATAGAACAAAAGATATTGTTGTATTTCCCAAAAGACAGTTATACTCTGTTCTAAATGGCAGAAACACAGTTTGCATACAGGCAGCTGCTGTATGTCAGGAGCAAATCCACCGACACAAATGGAAACTGAAGGCTGGTTTATTGACCAGATCATGGACTAGTTTAGTAGGTTAACCGCCGCTCGGGCCTTTGTCGTCGGGAGAAAACGTCCCCGGTCCACCTGCACACCTTGATGCTGCAGGTTAGGAACTGATGTTAGAAACTTCTTCAGGCTGCACATGCTACGTTCTGCCTTCAAAACAAAGGCCCCGTTAAAACTTAGCTTACCTGAGTTAGGTGTTGTCTGGCGCGAAGAAGCTAAAGTGAGGGGTAAATGTTGGCGGGAAGTTTATTCCAGGAAACCTTCGTGTTTGTGGTAAAAGTGAAGTTTGGATTTGACCGTGTGGTTTGATCGCTGCTGTCCGCGTGCCAGGCAGCCTCCGGTGTAACCGTTAGCCGCTAGCTGCTAACTGCTCGGCTAACTGCTAGCTGCTCGGTAACGGGCGGCGGAACCGTTACCGTTAATAAAATCCCTCCTTTCATTGCTTCATTCTCAGGAGCTGGTTCGGGGCTCACAATAAATCACCGCCCACCAATGATCGTTATCTGTACTGTGGTGCAGGCGAGAAGCACCCCGGTTAGCTAACGCGTTAGCCTGTTAGCTTAGCTTAGCATACAAGCTATAGCTCGACCTTCCAGGTAACTTGGTAGCGCGCCCAGCAGCAGCAGCTCCGGGAGGCGGCTTCGCTGAGATTTCTGAGCGAACCGAGAAGGAAAAACACAAAATGATGCGATTCTGGGTTCAGGTGATTTAACCGCCACCCGGGGGGCGGCCTTGGGGAGCCCCCGCAGCCCAGACACAGCCCGAGGTCTCGGGTTCGATAAAGCTGCTTAGCAGTTTGCTACAGCAGAGCTAGCAACGCTAGGCTAACGCTAACACCTTTGTTTTGCTTGGCTAACTCTAATTCATTTCGGAAAGTGGTGTAAAATGTTTGGCCAACAACCTTTACGCCGTTTGGAAAACGTTCTTGCGGTTCCTCGGTGTTCTACTGCGCCACTTACCTGGAACAGAAACGTACTCCAGCTCGGTTCCATTGCAACACTTAGGCTAAAATCTGCAGGAAACCTACAAGGAGTCTACAACAAAGCAGCTGAACATGGCAGCTACAACTTCCTGTAACCCCCGGGGCTGAACCAAGTCCACGGCACTTTGTAGGACGTCTGGCCTGCGCGAGGAATTTCACCCCAGAGGAATCAAACCCGCTCAGAGACGCCGCGTCTGTTCCGTCACTGTCGATACAGAGAAATATGTTTAATGACGGGACATGTTCTCAGCACAGTTAATGATATTAACAGAGAAATCCTTCACCGAGATCATTTTGTTATTAACTAGATGTTATTCTCAGTGATTTAGTCTAAAAAAGACTTTGAGATGAGGCTTATTGAACAAGAAATAAAAACCTGAGAAACATCGGTTTCACCCTCAAACGTCCTGAAGCAAACTTCAGACACTTAGAGGAACAGGTGAGCAGGCGACAGCCTGTAGGGTTAACTAAATATAGCTTTGATTGTTATTGATAATTAATAATAATTTTATTTGTATAGCACCTTTCACACCAGAAATGCGTCTCGAAATGAGGCACAACAAAGAAATTACATGCACCAAGTGCTTCACATGAAAAGACATAAAACAAACATAACATGTTCAAAAATGACTGTAAAATGAGATGGAATGATAATAAAATATAATGGCATGGAAAAAAGAGACATAAATACATAAAAATAAGTTCAAAAGGATTATATAGAATGTATAAAATCAAGTAAACAACTTTTTCTTTAAGAAAAAATCTTTCCTTTGTGCACTCTTCTATTCGACAGCAGAAGTTAAAATGTTTATTTAAAACTATCTGTCTCTACCAGTGCCTGAAATAAAATATTCAAAGTCATATTTCAAGTATATTTATTTTTTGCAAAGGTATCTATTGATTATTCAGATTATCCATTATATAATATGCCAATTATTTTTTCAAGTAAGTCTCAGTTAAATTGTCATTTCATCTTAATTTTGATTAATAAAACAGTTAATTGTTTCAGCAGTTTTCACTTTCAAAAGGAACTACAGCACCTTCACTGTGACTTTCTACACACAAAGCTGTGAGACAACCAGGACCATATTAAACCTATGAGTGGAAATCTGTTGGTGGGTGGTTGTAATACTTTAACATTTGAGAAATGTGCTGATTCAGATATCAGTTTCATGTCTCATGTGCCTGTGGTGATGCTGCTAATACAGCTGAGAAACACTCATCAACACCTGTGAAGCTGAATGATGTTTAATCTCTACAGACACAGAACAGTAAAAAATACAGTTTGTGGTTTTAGGGGGATGTTGAAACTGCAGTGGCAGCAGCTTCCTGAGGGCGTCTCAGAGAGGTTGGCAGGTTTGGTCCCATCATGTCTCCTCTGTACAGAGACTGAAGCCTAAACATGTCCTCGCTGTCCGTCCCGGAGACACTGGGCTCATGAATCAACACTTTCCCACAGGTTGAACTCTTCTTTAAACTCTTGGTAAAAACAAGCTGAGGCTTTTCTGTGTTCTGAGAAAAGCAAGTATCTACATAACGATCAGACCAGTGAAACATCAATTAAGATTATAAACAGTTTAAGTTGAGCCAGACTCCTCAGTATACTCATGTCGGTCTGATTCAGGTGCTGTTCATACCTGTCTGACCTGTGTGGTGTAGATTTGTTCTAACATGCTGAGCCTTTCACTCTTTCATCTACATAAATAACAACTGAATTCCAGCCCAGACTGAACTGCACAGTCTGCCAGTGGTGCTCTGCTGCTGGACCAGTGTCCTCTGCTGCAGGTGATGGAGCAGGAGCTGCTGAGGATCCTGATAAGCATCCGCAGAGACCTGGAGGATATTTACTGAGTTTACAACTGAGACTGGATTCCTGGAGCACGTTTACCACCGTGTCCAGAGACATTCTTTATATTTATATTGACTCTGTTGACTCTGAAACAGCTTTTCTTCAGCTGATCTGCTGTATGTTGACTGAATGTGGAGCTTTGCTGGCTCCAGGTGAAACGTGCTGTCACTGCTCTGATGTTTGAGGCATCATCTGGAAACCAAAGGAAGTGTAGAATGATTTATTCCTCTCTAACTTGTGCTGTCCAAGCTGCCTAAATACAGAACTTTTGCGTAAACCTGCATTGTGTCCTCTTTCCAGCTGGTTCCATATGTTTTTTGTGTGACTGTTCGCGGCCGTTCAGAAAAGGAACCCCCCATTGTGTTTTGAAATCTTTGTTGCACTGTACATTGTCAGCCTTTGTAGCCACACAGCACAATGACAGTTTCAGATAGACCGGCTCAATCTGTGTGGTCAGCCTATTCTCCCTCACCACGCTCAACAGGAGTCATTTCATCAACGCTTTAAGATTAAAAATAACCATGCACCCTGCATGGCAGAGGCTCTGCTGCCAAGATTTATTCTGGAAAACTGAAGGTTAAATTCAGGTGAGTTCAAACTGTCATTTTTATCTACTTTCTCATAAAAGTCTATACTGTTCATTACAAAGGAGATGTGCATTTGTCTGAGAGAGAAGTACTTCACACACATGTATATATGTTTATATATGTGGTGTCATGTCCTCAATAGTCTGTCTGGGATTTTTGGAATCTGAAGTGTAGTTTACACTGATTTAAAGTCAGATACCAACACATGTTTGATCAGTTACCTGTAAATTCAAAAACTTTAGGCTGTGAAAAATACAGAAATACACAGATGGATTAAACTTAATGTCAGAGCCCTGGATTTCCAGTGTAATGTCACTGTATTAACAAGGTACTACCTGAAGTCGTGACACAGTATGTGGGCTTTGATATTATATGTGGCTGTTACACATTGATGGTACTTAAAAAGTATTAGTGCCTTTAGTGCATCAGTTTTTTTTAACCCAGTACTGTTCCCTGTGGGAGCCCAGTATTTAGAAAAATACTGTTGAATTTATTTTTCCTGACTACTACTGTCTTGTTCCCCATGGCCTTGTTTCCTACATTCATGTATCAGCAGGAACTGGTCAGTATTTTATTACAATTGCCCTGTAAATCCTGTATTTAAGTGGTAATATAAATAAATATAATTCCCCACCAGGATGTAAAGCTCCACACAGTCTAAAGGCAGATGTCCATGTGTTTGTGATTATAAAGCAGGTCTAGGTTCTATATTAATACTGTGAAAGTATCAAAGCCTCAGTCCACAGAGAAATGCACACAGCCTGTATTCAGAAACTGAGCCTTAAAACCAGCCGTCAGGACTCAGAAATCTGTTATATTTTTATTACATCACTCAAAAAACAGCCAAATCCTGCAAGAGTGGGCTTGGGGGCCTGGCTGAGGGCGGTGACTGCTTTGTTGTGACATCACAAAGTTACAGAAGTCCTGACGGCTTTTGGTTCTGAAAACCACAAATATATTTCTTATAAATATCATCACTTAAAATAAAATGCTGTAGAAGTTAAAGTAAGGACCTTTAATGATTCCCCAAACACTGTTGATAGTTGATAACAATAGAATTGACTCTGCATGTTCAATCAATAAAATTCTGTAAGGTCAGCTGATGTAAACAGAAGCCCCTCCTCTGCTCCCTCTCTAAGGTTAAGCCATGGGTGACTGGTCCATACTTGGCCGCTTCCTGTCTGAGGTCCAGAACCACTCTACAGTGATTGGCAAGATCTGGCTCACGATGCTGCTCATTTTCCGTATCCTGCTGGTGGCCCTGGTGGGTGACGCTGTCTACAGCGACGAGCAGTCCAAGTTCACCTGTAACACCCAGCAGCCTGGGTGCAACAACGTCTGTTACAACACCTTCGCTCCTGTTTCACACCTACGGTTCTGGGTCTTCCAGATCGTGCTGGTCTCCACCCCGTCCATCTTCTACATAGTTTTTGTTTTGCATAAGATTGCCAAGGATGAGAAGCTGGACAGCCAAAGGGCACAGGTCGTAGCCCAGAGATCTCCCAGGCAGAGATACAGCCATATGGGAAAGGATGGTATGGAGGCCCTGAGGGTCAGTGTTCCCACCTACTGCCCCCACTACAGGGAGGAGTGGGATGTGAGGGAGAGGGATGGAGTAGAACAAAGCCTCCTGCAGGAGGATTATGGCGAGGTAGGGGAGGACCCCACCCAGCAGTCCAACCAGGTCCTGCTCATCTACATCCTTCATGTGTTACTACGATCCGTCATGGAGATCACCTTCCTGGTGGGCCAGTACTTCTTGTTTGGGTTCGAGGTGCCTCACCTGTACCGCTGTGACACCTACCCCTGCCCCACTCGTACAGACTGCTTCGTGTCACGCGCCACAGAGAAAACCATCTTCCTGAACTTCATGTTCAGCATCAGCCTGGGCTGCTTTGTGCTCAACATCGCAGAGCTTCACTACCTGGGCTGGGTTTACATCTTCCGCATCCTCTGCTCAGCCTGCTCAACCTGCTGCAGCCAGGAGAGGGACACCGTCAAACTCTACTCACACCGCAACCCCCTCCTGCTGCAGCTCAGGCACTCTCTGAGGAGCCAGCTGGTCCTGCAGACCCCAGCGGCCATGGCCCCGGAGAAGACCGGGGGTCTGCTCACACACGCCCCGGCCATCTCCTTTGAGACAGACTCAACGGTGGAATGCACCTCCAAGAGAAATCCAGAGAGCAGAGACAAAGTGAAGGTGAAGCTGGCCAACATGGCCCGGCTGGGACGGACGAAGAAGTCTTGGCTGTGAGAGCTTTATTTTATTATATCTCTCTGAAGCTTACCCTACATAAATATGTAACATAGACAGAGTCAATTTCATGTACTGTTGTGGTAATAAATGTGTCAAATGAAACTGCTGATGCAATACAAGTGTTTGAAGTGTGGCAGTGAGGGCTGCTGTGAAACAGGATGGAGCTGGTCCTCAGTCATGTGACTGGTGGATTCTACCCTGAACCTCATGTTTTAGTTGCTGAAAACTTCATCACAGTTCAGCTGTAATCACTTAATCTGACAACACGTCATCCAAACGAGGTCTTCCCCAGTGTGACCCAGACTTTAAAGCTCCTCATTTCAACCCCTCTTGTGTTTTATCTGAAGTGTTGATCTCCATCAGAAGATATATCTGTGGTTGTAAGAACCAAGAACCATCTCAGTGTAGTTTTACATCTCCTCTCTCAGGCTTCTCTCTGGAGCTCTAGTAACAATAGGTCAGTCAGCCAATCAGAGGAGAGGGTCTGAGCCTCTCTTCTGATTGGCTGAATGTTTTCTGAGTGAGCCAATAAAAATACAGTAGATCCTGCACAGTTGGATGGTGGGTCCAGGTGGGCAGGGCTGAGGGCGGTGAGGGTGGTGACTGCTTTGTTGTGACATCACAAAGTTCCAGAAGTCCTGATGGCTGGTTTTAAGGCTCAGTGTCTGAATCCAGGCTGTGTGCATTTCTCTGTGGACTGATGCTTTGATACTTTCACAGTATTAATATAGAACCTAGACCTGCTTTATAATCACAAACACATGGACATCTACTTTTAGACTGGATGGAGATTTGAAATTTTATATTTCATCAGAAACTGTACAAAGACACAACACACTTTCTGTTTGTATTATGTATATTTTAATACAGTTTGGTGTTTTTAATGTTCTAGTTGTCATGTTTTTTTTCTTTTTCATTTACAGCTGATACTTGTTTCATGTAAAACATCATCATGTTGTACCATCATGTCACTCTGCTGCATCCTCTGTGGTCGTATCAAACACCAGAACAACACAATAAAATGTGCAGATGTTACGTACTTCAGAGATGGTGGACATGTATTTTTGTAATTATATCAAATCTGATGAAAGATGTCATCGTGTCTGAGGTGGTTAAACGGACGCTCTGCCGTTCAAATCCCACAGTCACAGTCCTCATATCTGTGTTTGAAGTCTGACTGGTGCTGGTCTGGTCTGCTCACCTTTCCATCCATCCAAATCTGATTGGCTATCGTTGGATTGATTCTGTTTCTCAGGAAATGAAGACCTGATTGGCTGAATGTTTTATTACATCATTTTTGGGATTTGGGAGGTTATGACATCACAAATCACAGGGGTTACAGTCAAAGTCAAACTGGAAGTGTTTTTTTTTCTTTTTTTCACGTCTACAGTCAAATCTGTGACTTTTTCTGTGGAAATGTGTTTGTGAATTTGCAGTAAAGTAAAATATTGACTCTTTATCTCTGTCCTGTGTCATTGTATTTTTTTTATCCTTGATATATGAATTCACCTTCACAAACAGAAAAGTGCAGCAGGATCTCAGGAGCACTGTGATGAAGCTGCTGTTTATTCTGCTGTGATGTCATTTCTCCGTAGGTGACAGGAAATAGAAGCAGATGAATCCATCCGTGGCTCCAGTAAATCAAAACCTCATCTGTGTTTGGAAATGAAGAAGACCTTGTACTGATGTCAGTGAGTTCATTTCTAGTTGTTTTCTGAATCCTGTTTCACTTCCTGTTTACCTCAGGTTCATCACTGCCTCGCTCCACCTGACCTCCCAGTCTGATGACCTCTCCTGTAACTTAGAGAATAAACTTTTCCTCTGAACTGTTCAAACTGTCTCTGCGTCCTGAGTCCAACAGATTTGATTCAATATGAATCAATAACATCTGCTCAATATTTATTTTTTATCAGACCCATGACATCACTTCCTTTTCCAGTACAGGGCGACTTCATTGGTCTGAATTGGACCAGTCAGGTTAGACTGACTGAGAAAAGGAAATAAAATAAAATCAAAATAACTAAATCAACATATTATCCAGGACATTATTTCCTCTTCATTTCCACTTAATCTTCATCATCATCATCATCATCATCATCATCTCCTTTCTGCTACAGGTGAAAATCAGCTGATGTCATCAAATCAAACAGGAGGAAGTTTATTGTTTTCTCACACAGATGTGTGTTTGTTTTGATGTGAGGACACAGTCGGTCCTCTGGGTGGGGCTGTTGGCTGTGGGAGCTGATGCTCTGAACCTCAGGTTCAGTTCAGATCCAGGATTTGTTCACGTTACAGGTTAAAGTTTTCTCCAGTGATTTCTGAGGCTGTTCATGATGAAACTTGTCAAACAGACTGAGACTGTTTCAACATGAAGACAAAAGCAGCTTCTGGAGACTTCAGCCATTCGGTCTCTTCAGCCATGAAAACCTGGTTGCACTGATACGATATGATTGTATGTTATGGTTCAGTCCAGCAGATGGCAGCTGTCGTCAGCAGGAGACAGACTGCAGCTTCATCGTGAAACAAAGGAACAGATGTTGCTGAAGTGCTGTCAGCTGAAGCACACGCAAACTTAATGTCTCAAGAAAAAACAGGATCTGATCCCTACAGACGTAAAACTGTTCTTTCAGATCTGCTGTGTTAAAAATTAAAATCACACCATCAATTAGAATTAGAATTACAGTTAGAAAGCCTTTATTCTCATTGTGAGCTCAGCTCCTCATTGGTGCAGAGGGGAAAAAAACACAACACAGATCATTTCTATTAATAAAAAAAGATAAATAATATTAAAAAATATATACAAAACACTAAAATAGATCATATTGCACAATGATAAATAACATTGTTGATATGGTGTTGCATATGAATAAAGAGCAGAGTGAGATGAATGGTTATGATTATTACAGTGGCAGTTACTCTTCCACCAACATGACGACTTCAGCTGCTGCTGCCATTAACACCACTACTACTGTTACAGCTGCTGGGCTCATATTCAAATGTTCTGCTGTCTCCTCTGTCAGATGAGCTTCCTCAGCTGACTGAGCTCTTTTCTCTCTGGTGTTGATGGTTATAAAAACGTGTTGATTGAACGACAGCAGGACGACTGAAGGACTCAGAGACTAAAGTTTGAATTCTGCGTCTGCACAGCGGCGAGTCAGTGTGATGGAAACTGTGTCGTCTGTTTATTTACTGTTAAACCTCTGAGAATATAAGACGCTGTGTTAGGATGTCATTCATCAGTATCTGATGTCAGGGAGCCTGAGGACAGGAAAGGTCAGAGGTACATTTCTCTTCATGACAAATCACAACCTTTATGTGTTTATGGATTCAATGACGAGACTATAACAGATTATTTTACTTCAGAAAAACATACTCTAATTTTTAAAAGGGGAACAGATATAGTGATCATATCGTTATCTGTTATATGATAAACTCTGAAATGCTTCCGCTGCTGGTTGAATGCTAACGTTAGCTACTAGTTGTGTACAAATCAGACTCTGAAGGTAAACCCAGCCTCAGGTTCTGTCCTGGTTTGGCTGCTGCAGTGGCTGCTATGCTCCAATTACCCATCAAGTGTCGGTCTATATTTATATTATCATCAGCAGACCCCATGAACAGACCAAAACCTACAATGTGTCTGTTAACACTCTCTCACCTCCATACTCTCCTGTACTCGACTGTTATAAAGGGTTTAAAAAGTATAATATCAGCAGGTGTGTTCTTCAGAGACAGTGTGACACCAGAGAAGCTCAGCAGCTGCTGTTCATATAATCTCACTGCTACTGAAGGAAAATGTCTTCACACCAACAGTGGAAAAGATGGAATATATATATATATATATATATATATATATATATATATATATATATATATATATATATATATATATATATATAGATATAGATATATAGTGAGTGAGTGAGTGTGTGTGTGTGTGTGTGTGTGTGTGTGTGTGTGTGTGTGTGTGTGTGTGTGTGTGTGTGTGTGTGTGTGTGTGTGTGTGTGTCCCAGCCCTGCTACCTCACTGTGGCTGTGTGCTCCAGCAGACCGGCCCACGTGCAGCCTGTCTGTGCCAGCTGTTAGATGAAGCTCTGCTTTGATGTGCAGAGCTGCGGCTCTTTGATGGAAGTTCATTACAATGAGAACTAACAGCTTTTGTTTAAGGGGCCTCCTTGATGTCTCTGCTCCATGAAGGAAAACACGATCCACTTTGATTTGGGCTAAATGTCCCTGTGTGTGTCTGTCATCAGGCAGCTCTGCAGCACCTCCACCTACAGCCACACATCCATTAATGAAACTATTGTTTTTGTTACTGACGTGCAGATGGACAGGGATGATGATGATGATGATGATGATGATGATACTGCAGCTTGTTCTCCTGGTTTTCAGATGTGACTCACTCTGCCTCCGACTCGTCCTGTATTCATCTCACACAGATGTGTGTTTGTAATGTGCGTCTCTCTCCTCGTTGTGTCTGATCACATGTTAATGGAGGTTGGTTGTGTTTCCTCTGGATTTACTGAGGTCACCTCTTCAGTAACTGTGAACCTGAGACGTGAACACAGCACAGAGGGATTTAAAGATCCACCGGGGGGTGTGGAGGTGGAGATCAACATGCTTTGAATACAGGTTCATATATAACTAAAGCCTGATTATTAGGAACAGAGTGAAACAGTCAGGTTTTACTAACCAACACATTATCTGAGTGCTGTAACATAAATGAATAGAGGAAGGAGGTTGTCAGTCACTACATTGCAACTGAACTGTTCTTGGTTTATTTAGACATTTAAGTAAATGTTTGGCTGCACTTACCTTCATCATTTACCTCCCCTGATGCTCTGGGTGCAGCTGCATGAATGACACTGATGGAGCCAGTAATGACACTGACAGTAAAAATTAAAAAAAACATCCTGGATGTTTTGAAGGTGCACCAGCCGTCTGGGCTTTGAACAGGATTAATCCCCATGTCCAGTCCTCCTGTGCTCTGGTCTCATCACTTTCTTTGTCACAGGATTTTTAAATGAAAAAGTGTTTTCTTCCATGGAGGAAATTCTGAACGTCACTTTCACCTGGAGGCTTCATACTGCACTGTGTCAGCTCACGTGTGGGCGGTGTTAAAATGTGGGGAAGGCCAACAGTCTAACAGGAGGGACTAACCTGTGCATGCCACGGCCATGGATACAAAAACTGAGAAACTCAGGTAACAACACACACAGAGGGGGTGTGGCTTTGTTCTTGGCTCAGGATGCCATGACGACACTATATCTTTACATAGAAAATAGTTGTTTGCTGCTGTGTTGTTGCCTAAAATCTGGTGTATAAACCAATGGTAGCTGTGATGATGTAGTGATGTAGACGCCAGTGTAGATAGTGACCCACAAACATACAACAGGTGATACATGACAGGCTGAACTGTTCTTGTTACCTGTTTATAGTAAAATCTCAAACAGTAGCTTTTATTCACCTCTCATTCATAGAGGTTCTCCTTCTGATTTCAGATTGTGTATTTGATCATATTTTAGTAAATTACAATTTAACTCACCTCTTTTATTTGTTGTTACTGCAACCATGTCCAGGCTCAGCTGTAGTCTTGATAAATTAGTAAAATGCACACAACAGAATCAGGTCGTTATCACCACGCTGCTCTTCCCATTTTCTGTTTTCAACACAAACACTGTTCACTGATTATTTCCAGTCATACTGTGCAAACATCACTTCCTCCAGTGTTTCACATTAAATGACCTCCAGCAGCTCAGTCCCACCCACTTTCATTTAAGACATCTTCAGGAAATGTTTAGTTTCACAGACAACACAACACAAATACAAAAGCTAAAACACAAATACAAAAACCACAACATGAAAAGGCTACAAAAGCCAACACCACCGCATAGTCACGTTGTTGTTTTTGCAGTTTCCTCAGTCACACTAGCTGACGACATCGGTCTTCACAAGTTCCGGTGAGAACACTGCAGAGGAAATTAAAAACCAGATTTATAGTTCGACAGGATCCAAGACATCATAGGCATCATAGACATAATGTATTTAGCATACATATACACAATATTATACTAAAACTTTATCAATGTGTTAAATAGTTTTCAGTAACATTTTTCTCAGTAAATCAGTTCATATCTATCAGATATTCGATATAACTTGCATTAAGTCTGTTGTGTTTGTGACATTTTATCATTTTATGTCCTGAAATTCACTCAGGTAAATGTAACAGTCCTCACACCTGAGGGGATACAACCTGCAAAATGAGGCCATTATTACTTGAAATTAGACTTAAATGATTGATCAATAATCAGATATTGCTGAATAATTCTTTGACCAGCTAATGGTCAATGATTAATGGACAAACAATTACAGCTCTAAACATTTTTATTTTCTTTTTTTAGGGAAATTAATTTTGGTTATATTTTAGAAAAGAATAGTCAGAGCTAAACCAGTGACCTCACAGTTTGACTTTATGTAGTTTTTTTTATGGTCAATACCTTAAAATATGGGAAAAGTATTTGTTTTACATGAATAAATTGACATTTAATGTTCAGGTTTTACAAAATACACTGTTATAATAACAGTGTTATTATATATTAATTAAAGCTAAACTCCTGCTGTCCACCAGAGTGATCATGTCAAAAACATCATGAAAAACACATGTAAACTAAAAAATAAAAATTCAAAATATTTTCTTCATGTCTAAACACAGTAAAAAAAAAAAAAATCTTGCCTTGGGCTTTGATGATTCATGCATGATGGGGTTAAACCAGTGAGCGAGGGACTTCCGCAGCTTACAGGATGCTTCCCTGCCTGCCATCCTTACACCAGCCTCTTTGTGCTCGAGGCTCCTCTCCTCTGTCCACAGGAACAAACCAAGATGTGACAAATCCTAAAGCTCAACTTCAAAAGAGTCTCGGCTCGTTGCTTCACTCTGTCAGGATTTCTGGTATCAGGGAAAATTAACAGGCAGAGGAATAAACAGACAGATGGGTCGACGAGCAGGCAGGTGAACAAGCAGGAACAGGTAACAGGTAACAAAACTCAGGTAAGAAGGAAATCACTAGTGAACAAAACCAGATGAACAGATAGGGAATTAGGATCAGGTGTGTGTGTGTGAGTGGGGAGGGAAACTCAGGTGAGTGCAAATGTGGATCAGGTGAGCAGGTGGATATGAAGACAGACGGAAAGTCTGAGGACACCTGGTGGACAGATGGAGAACAGCAGGTCTGGGAGATGACGTGTGACTGCGACTTTAAACTAAAAAGCAAAAAGCCAAAGAATAAATAATCAAAGATAAACTAAAGATAAACCTCTTAATGCCTGTATACAAGTGTCAGTAGAAAAGAACAGTTTGCAGATACAGTCGTACACAAGCATGAGACAACCACCACCTACTGTAGATAACATGACTAAATGCTTCGGACCGGCCCTGCAGGTCGTCATTACGACCCATTGTAACGAGCTGCAGTGCTCATGTGAGGCAGCAGCAGCTGAACTCTGTAAATAAAATGTGAAGTTCAATATATAAAGTTGAAGAGTTGAAGCACTTCAGACTTGTACTCGCCGTATTACCTCGCTAGCATGTTTCTGTTTCTGCAACCGCTGATGTACTGACAACTCTCACAGTTTATTTTGATGCTGAAGGAAAGCTCTGAATGTAAGGAAGTGTCTGCCGCCCTCGTCCACAGCAGCTCATCTGCTCCCTGCTGCCTCCAAGGACAGCGTGTTACTGCAGGACACAAGGCCACCTGCACAACCCCACGTCTAACAGCCACAACATCGCCTTCACCATTTTCATTTCACACGTCTGCTGTCAGAGGCCTGTTCATATCTGCTCCGATTTATTGTTTCAAGTTTTAGAAAATGTTCTGTGAACTGAAATT